>NC_136713.1:6031771-6261771 GCF_947650265.1 Symphodus melops
CCGAGGCGGATCTGGAAAATCCTTTTTTCATGACGTTCTGAATGCATTGATTGAAATTTCATGACCTCGAATCCAAATTGGAACGAAACCTCAGGAAACAATTCTTTCCATGTTCTTTGCTGCAGAGCGTGTTGACAGCTCACCTCTGGTGGTTTAAGCCAGCAATTGTCGCCTAGCTCTGTTCTGTTTGGCAGCAGTTAAGCTACCGCTGAGTTGTGACCTTAAAGTGAAGTTTCTAATCAGTCCATAACACACACACACACACACACACACACACACACACACAGAGGCCTGGAAGAACTCAAATAAACTAGCATACAGGTGGGGGAGTGATTGCAGAGGCTGCCATCAGTCTGAAGTGGAGCAAGCCATGTCTTTTTTTCCAACTTATTTAAGCTCAATCACAGAGGATCCCAGCTCCCTGTTCCACAACAATCACTTGGGGAGCTCTGCCCTGCATGCAGGATTAAGTAATGATTAACCAGCTTCATTAGCTCAGTCATCAAGCCAGCAGGAGGGGGAGGGAGGGAGAGAGAGAGGGAGAGTTTATTGGATTGTAAACAGCTGAATAGGTTGGTTATAGGACTTGGTTTTTGTGTGTCGAACCAAAAAAGTGGACATACAATGCTTTGGTATGACATATTGGCTGACTATTACAGGATGAGGATTCATATGTTTGGGTTGTATCAAGGTATGGTGCTTCAACATGTACATGTTTAATTGGGAAGAACAGAAACTGTGATTTTTTAAACCCATACTTATCAAATTGTAGCCTTGGAAGAAGCAGGAGTTAAAGTAAAACGTGGATGGGAGTGAAACAGTGAAGCGGTCCACTGTTTGGAGACTAGTTTGTGGACCAGCCCAAGCAATTTGATAGGTTTTCCCTTCATGCCTTGCAGGCAAATCAGTGGTTTGCAAGTCAAACTTCGGGTGAGGAGCAATTACAAGCATGTTAAACACACGCTCTGCCTCGCCCTGCTTTCCTTTGACGCACAAGTAAACGCCATTGTGTGCAGAGGAGTGAGCGTGTGTTTGAGACGCAATCATGAGGATTCCTTATGTCACTTGTTTTCAAGGTGTGAAACGTGCAAGTAAATTAAAACAGGCAAATAAAAGACGTGCAAGATAAACATGCAGGTAAAGGTCAGACTCCCTCTGGTTTTGTCGCTCTCAGCTCCTGACGGGATGTGGAAGCGAGACAGAGACGGCCCCCACCCACTCCGATACGGTGTTTAGATACGTTAGGTCGCCTGAGTACAAACATCTCTGTTTGTCTCACAGCACAAAAATCACACAAAGAAACTAGGTGAAATCACTTGAGGTCAACTGCAAAAAGGCCGTTCTGTTCAAAACAGAAGTATAAAATGTTTGACATGAAACAAGTCTGCCAATGACAGCTGACACCCGGACTCATTTTTTGGCAGTAATCTGTGGTTTGTGTGCTACCCATAGATCGCTTGGAGCCAGTACCACACACACACACACACACACACACACACACACACACATTACCTCAACTTCTTCTACTATCAACCACATTGTTGATACCTGATTTTCTGTCGCTTACGTAACCCATTATGCAAGATCCAAAGTCTGCATGGTCAGGCCTAATTATGGCTGCTGGCCCTCCGTATTAATCTGTCTTTAAAATGTTTGAAGTCCGCCCGGGGGTTTAGAAGTGCCTGCCAGTGTTTGGGGGGAATATTTGGAGCGCACACTGCAAGTTGCTCATTACTGTCACTGAGCCAGGAAGGCCTTATTAAGCACATAGAAACAATATATAGTGAAAACCTTAAACCCACAGATAAGTGCCAGAAAGAGTTGATTACAATCTTTACAATAAAATCACTAAATTAATTGAAAATCGACCAAACCTAATAGAGCCAGATCCTAAAAGTGTTTATTGTTGCCGTGGAAACACCGGATGTTATGTCGAGGACCGCTACATAGGGAAGCGAGAATTGTGGCGCAATTTACGTACTGTGCCTTTAAGAAATAAAGACAAAAAAATATGCTGAAAATGCTTGCATGGAGTTGCAGATGATGAAACTGCTACAAAGCGTCACGCAGCTCGATCAGCCCAAGCTGTGCAGCGTTGGAATAAGTTGTGTAACATTTCAGTGAATTAAAAAAAAGGGCCTCGAAATTTGAAGCGTGAAAACACTGCTTTGTTTTGTTTTGACATTGATGTTCAGCCAACTTTCGCATTTTGGTCCCTTTGAGTAAAACAAGATAAATGAATACCACGATAGGCTGCGGTAAACACAGATTTTGTTGTCAGGATGGGATTCTGAAAAGAAAAAGATGGTACAGAGCGTCCTGGTCCTGCACCAAAGTTGCATAATTTGGATCATAATGAAGGTGCATTTTTTTTTTTAAAGGATACTTTACCCTCCTCTTGGCAACACAGTATACAACTTATGCTTATCGTAATTTTTCCCCCCAATAATTTCACTGTCTGTACCTACAAGTATATTACATAATAGGGAACAATATCCTCAGACCTGTTCCTGAAATTTTACACGTCTCATTTTCAACTGAGGACAAAACATGAGGGCAGTGGTAGTTCTTCTGAACACACTACAAATGAACTTGGTGAAATGAGTACGCTTTTGGCTTAATGCCACAGCTGATCCTGAATCACTGTTTGCTGCGCCTTTAAGAAGTAAGCAAACAGGGAAATGCCAAAGTAGCTGCTTTGTCCGTTGGGCCTCGTTTTTAAAATACATTGTGTCAGAATAAAAGCTCTAAGGTTAACTATTAAACATGATTCATCACTGATGAATTAAGAGCAGAATTCACAGTTTAGGCTTGCTGACGAACTTCTTTTTTCCATTTTGTGTCTTTTGGACGTCCTTCTCATTTCCAACGAGTTTCCACACATTATCCACCCTGCTGAGATGTTTTCCCCACATGACTCTCCATGTGCATGACCTCCCATACATTAAGTTGATAACCTCGCATTTTACAGCCAGTGATTGAACTACTTCCCCTCTGAGTTATGTAACTTTGTAAATAACAGGAATCCTTCATTTGGAGGTTATTTTCTCCTCAGGCAGTGTCAGGGAGAACCCGAAACAGGTGGAGAAGACGTATTCATCGTTTTTGTGTGACAGAACCATGTAAAAACACAACCACATACACGCACACACACCAGCAGCAGCACCGCCACTGGTTGACAAGTGTGTGTGTGTGTGTGTGTGTGTGGGGGGGCAGTAATTACAAGCAGATGTGAACCCTGGAGGAGGTTCCAGGTCAGTGAAAACAATCTATTACATGGATGCATGACGCGAGCCTGTAGAAGACACAAAGTGTTAAAAAATACGTGTGCATTCCTCTGGAGCAGTGTCGTGGCACAGAAACTCTGCACAAGGGTCATCTCAAAAACCAGCTGTAACAGAAATCAAACCCGAAGTACAACGGGAAGAATTTTATAATGTTCCCTAAATGTCTGTTTCCACCATAAGTGATCTCTTCCTGGGCCTCTGCCAGCTTCCCGGAAAACTTTAAGCTTAAGGCTGTCACGTTCAAAACGCAAACATGCTGAAGAGTGGCAGTCATGTTAACCAGGCTCTCAATCTTACACAAGAATGTAGCAACTGACATTCACTAATAATTACTATTACACTAATTCATTAGCTTCGGACTCATGTGGTGTAATAATGAAGCCCTTATGTGTTCATGAAATTTCCATCCACACAAATGCAGCCGATGAGATGGTGCAACGTTCTGCAGTACCTCAAGTGCCCTCTTGAGACAAGCTCCAAAGGCCCACAAATCCACACTGGGTCCCATATTTTAAAAAAAAACAACAATTTATTTTTAGAATAGTAAAAAAAAAAACAGTTTTCTTCTTGAAAGCTCATGTTTTAATGGTTAAAAACTGTACACTGGACTTTTATAAAAATGTTTAGAAGTTAAAGCTAATGGTCATCAGCATAGGTCTAATTAGGGGTTCGGGTTTAATTGAATTAAACGTCGGCACCGCCATCACTAGACTTCAAAAAGCCTCTTCATAAACCAATGGGTTATGTCACAGGTCTATGCTTCATACATTATGATTGACATTGGGTGGGGTTTGACATATGCATTCAAAAATTGTATGCTAAATGCCAAATGTATGCTGAGGCGCTGCTATCAACAGGCAAGGCAGGCAACTGCTTTGGGGCCCCTCAATGGCTAACAAACTTTAAACCACAGCATTGCCTCCCGAATGGAGCATCTAACGGCACTTACTCTCACTGCCCTGTTAAGTGTTGCATGCATTATTGCTGTGAAATTATTAATGGATGCTGGTTGGAGGGGCGCGAGAAGCGACCCTGAATGTATGAGAGGATAGATAGAAAGAACAAATACACTTAAGGTTGTTCTCTGGGAAACATTACTGATGCAGACTTTTTTGTCAATCTGTCAAAAGCTTACGGATTTGGACTAATCAGAAGTTGGCCAAAGGGGATTAAAAAAAAGCTGAACGGTTTTTTAACTTGAGCGCTCGAAGCAGCTGCACAAAAACGGCAGAGTGCTTGTTAAAAAGGCGCCGGGTGCTGCGCTTTTCATCCAGGCAGACGCTTTCTGCCCTCTCCCCATTGAAAACAACTGGAAAAAGATGCTGGCATTGGAAAAAAAAAAAAGAACGCATGGTGGACACGTGGCCTCAGAGTATCACCTTAATCACAAGTAGAGGAAGAACTAGACGGAATAGAAAAAAGCTTCAATTAACTGCCTTCTGCTTTGACTTGTGTCACACAGATCGAGCTTTCTCCAAGATCAAATCTGATGTCAGTCTCACAGGATTTCCAGTGTGTTCATTGCTCAAGCCAGTGGATTAAAAGCTTAACAGGTTTTTTTTTTCTTCCTGAAAAGAGGATTTGCTTCTTTGTGTCTATTTAGTCTTGTACATGGTTTTAATACAGATCTTTCCAGCAGCACTCGAAAGCACCGTGTGTGTGTGTGTGTGTGTGTGTGAATACATTTCTTGGAGGGGTTAGATGTTACTTCAGTCACAGTGTCCCCACTGACCGGATGGGGCCACGTGTTTTATCAGCTCTGCAGTTCAATAACGACCACACAAACATCTCTGGAGTGTCAGGATTAATGAGCAGGAAATGACTCGGTATGTTGTGTATCATTGGCTACACATGGTGCTGTCAATTCATCAATATGGGCAATAATGACCTCCAGTAGGTTGAACTAATGCATCGAGTTATATTTGTTTTTTTTGCTGTGATGAAAAATGTGATGGTGCATGTTAATAGGACATTTTGCTTTTTTTACATTTTTTTTTTTTGCTAAAATGTGACGATGACTTCATACAGACGTTGCCCACACTGATTTGGGGCTTATTTACACAGTGCATCATCACAACATGTTTGCCTCCGCCTGTGCGTCTGTGTCACCTTGGCAAATTCTGCTCTCACTTCCCCAACTCTTTTGATTTTCTGTGTCTGTGTTGCCATAGAAATGGACATATTCTTATTCTAACCGAGGCTTTTTTTCCCCTTTGTCTAAAATAGAATAGAAACCACATGCTGCAGTGCACTTATGTCACAGCGGCATTAGTCTTTTAACCGCATGGTGCTCGTCCAGTCAGCACAGTGATTAATTGTTCCAGTGTACCATTTGTGTCACATGAGAACACAGAGTAACACAAACAGTGCTTAATTAAAATAAACTGTAGACAGAGGCTTTGCAGAACATTTTACACGCCAAACAGTAACTGGGAACCATCAATTCACCATGTGACACGTTTAAAACTGCTCACAACAGGCTGTTTCTGTGTCTGTAGTTTTAAATGCAAATGAGCTGTGTCTGACCACGCCCCCTTTCTGGAAGGGGATGTGGGTTGGACTTTCGTGCACCGTGCTTAATTGTTTACGGTGAGAAGGTAGACTTAGAGGGCAGAACAAACACCTAGCAGTGGGAGTGTCACCCACCTGGGGGAGAGGTTACTGCCCTTTGTGATGTCACAACAGGAAAATCTCTAAACCGCCTGTTTCAGCACATGTTCAGAAAAGTGGAGCAGGCAAAAGACGGAATATAAACTTTCCTTGTATTTGATCGGGTTTGTAGAAAGACGAGGGACATATATCAGTGTCAGAAAAAGATTGTGCACTTTGCATAAAATGTGGCCTTATTGCAAATGAAAGCTAATAAAAGCAGGAATGCACAGTAGTATATTGCTTGTATTATTATACAATACATTATATAATGTAAAAAACAAGCAAATACACGTAAAATTGCATATATTTGCTGTAAACTGTAAAATCAGGGGATAAACCTATTATAACAAGCTGTTTCTTAGCTTTGGTGAATTACACACTTTAATCACGCTTTGCATTTTTGGCCTATTTATATCCTGTACAGCATTTTCCTTATTCATTCTGATTTATCTCTACCCGTGCTAAATTGGATTACGTGAAGCAAACTATCAGAAAATACCATTTGTTAAACTCCAGATTATCTGATTAGGAGTTCCCGGCCATTCCAGCAAACATAATGGGTGGGGGGATTGAGAGGTCTAATAAATAAGAGAGGAAAATGGATGACGGAGGTCATGTTGAGGCTTAGCAACCGGGATATATTTTGGAGACAAACACTTGGAGTTACAAGATTTGTGACACTCACTTGCATGGTAAGATTTGTCTTTATACAGGCTATGCAAACACTGTTACATCTCACAAAGCGTTCGCGTCATCCCCAGAGCAGAAATTATGGATGCTTTGGTCACTTTTTTTTTCAAAGGCATTCTGTGTTATGGTGGCTTGACATTTGTAACTACTTCATAATTCTTACTAGCAGGGTTAGTTAGTTTGAATTCCTGGCCATTGATTTAAAGTGCATCACCGCCAAATTGGATCCAACATCAGTTGCTCTCATCCGTAAAGTTTTTATTTAAAGCTTTTATCTATTTCCCGGGGCATTCAGCATCATCATGATGCTTTTATACACTTTTTCTTTTATTCTTTTACCCACTTGAAGACTTTTGAAGCTTTTTTCCTCCCAATTTCTTTCACTACGTTTTCTTAATTGAAATAAAAAAAACTGGATCCCCAAGTCGAATTTGACGTTTTAATTGACCTATGGGAAACTTGGGGGGAAAAACAACATGTGATGAGCGCGCTGCTTTAGTTATTTTTAGACTCCAGTGACTTATATTTGACTACTTTTAGACAAGTACTTTCCCAACCAGTCTTTCCTTTGGCCTTAACTACCAAAACCAAATTAATTCCTATTACATGCAAAGTCCCCTGACAATAAACCTCACTTCGACTCTGATTCTTACCAGCAGTTTCAAGAGCCTTGATATGACTTAATATGTAAAAAAATGAGATAAGCACTCATTGGGGATTTGCCCTTTGTACTGCAGCCTGCTGTTTTACCAACCAGACTGTGTCTAAAGCAGAAAAAGGCAACAGTTCATCATACGATTGCAAACAGCTAGCCAGAGAGACACTACCAAGGTTAATTACCAGAGATGTACTGACTGAAAACTGATGCTGATGTATGAAGTAACACTTCAGCCCACTGCAAATAGAGATTCGAGTCTGACTGATAAATCAGCCAGCTGATAAATCTTGGCCGATATTAGCATTTGAAGATCAATGCAATGTCTATAACTCTCTCTGCAGATGGGAGATAGATCGAGGACAGATATCTGCTGATATATCCGTATCAGGTTTTTTTCCCCCTCCCTGATATTGATATCGGTATCAGCTCCAAAAATCCCACATCCATCAGGCCCTAATAGAGAGACCAATGTTTTTCTCATTGCCATCAATGTCTTGAATGTTTAATCAAGAAAACAGATCAGACAAACGTACAAAAAAAAAAAAAAGTGCTTTCAAGGGTAACTTAGTGGTTTATGCCAGGCCGTGTCTTTTGAACCTCCTCTAAATATACAAAGAAGCCAATCAACTTAACAAGAGGCTACTTTGTCAAACGTTAAACCGTGCTGGTTGGCTCTGGAACATCTTGGTTTGTACATTTGAATAGAGTCACTGTAGGTCACATCGGCTTTCAGCTCATTGTGGCCAGACTCCAGCAGTGGCAACAGGAATTAGTCCTCGCCTTTTGCTCTCCTGTCGGCATTCCAGGAGTTTCATAGTTTGACACTCCAGAACTGAAGCTCATCCATCCCCTTAAGAACCCCCACTGGGCCAAACCAGCCAGACCGAGCAGAGGCCTCCTATTTAACTTTTCCAACTGTTTATCTTTTCTTTTGTGCCGTGTGTGTATGTACATGTGTGCATGTGCATTTTACGTGTGTGCGCCCTTCAAGCTGCGAGTGAGGTCAAGCAGTAGGGAAAAGGGCTTCCTCAGCCAGCGATAAGGAATGGTATACACAAGTGGGCACGTACAAAAAAACACACAGCTGTGCTCTAATAACAACGCCGGACTAGTTGCATGCTGGTCTGCACACAAGCTTGGCTCTCCAGGTTGCATCTGCCCACATCTTGTTTCCCTCCCATGACTGAATGACAGCTCTGTTGCTTCACTACACTGAGAGGGGGCTCTTAACAAGAGGGTTGACAGCAGGGGGAATGACTCAGAGAAATCGGCGCTGATAGAGGCTTGAAGCAAATTAGTGTTTGAAAACAAACTACACAAAGCCAACATGTGACACGAGAGGAAAACCAAAAGCTTCTCATTTCGATACAAAGGGAGGCAGTGTCAAAACGAGTTGCTCAGAGAACTCTCTTTTCCCAAAGGACTCGACAAGTGAATATTCCAAAAAAAGGTCAAGATGATGGAATTGGATTTTATTTAAAGATAAAAACTGACGCAAAATGGTTTTGATCCGCTTGCAGCAGAACAAAATCAAGAGCTCATAAAAACAGACACGTTAGAGGAGGCTTGTAAGCCCTCTGTCTGGATAAGGCATTAGATAAATAGCAGCAGTGTCTCCTCTCTGTCTTTTCCCCCTCCATCTTAACCTCTCCCTCTTTCTGACCTCCTCTGGAGGAATGCATGACGAGTCATTCAGATGACTCAAATGTTCAAAGCAAAAATCATTAGAATTCCCTTCAATTTATTCCACCTTGATCACGGATTAAGACAAAGGCTTGCCTCGGGGTGAAAAATGAGCGTCGTGACTGCTTTCTATATCCTCCACTAACTGCATCTCCTCTATATGTGCTACGCGCTCTTAATGCTGTTTTATATGCGCGGAGAACATATTGCAAATCCATCAGTTGGATTCACCATGTCCTCAACTGCTCTTTAGAGAAGGACCAAACTTTTTCCGACACACACATGCAATCTCTCTGTTTATCTCCTGGAGTACGGTATTTAATTTCACACATTTGGTTTGGATTATGTTCCATTATGAATGCTAACTTGTTGTAAATTTCCAGCTCCTCATATTTGTTCTGTAATTTCTACGACTGTGATTACTGGTTCTACATTTTATTGAATATAATCTAACCCCAAGCTCTTCATTTATTACAATCAAGCTTTTCACATAAAATCCATTCTAATCGTCTCTTGCATGATCTTACAGTCTTATTTTATAGTCTTTGTGTTACTTTTTTCCCCACCCCAGGGTGATTTCACATGGAGCAGCCTGTCAGGGCGGAGCGTACGTCTGACGCCAGTGGCCATCCAAAGTCTATCGGAGCTGGAGAGGGCCAAGCTGCAGGAAGTGGCCTACACTCGCTTGCACCAGGACTATGACCTTGGATGTCAGATAACCATGCCAAAAGGTTGAGGAATGAGTATTTTTACGCATGTTTCCAACCAAAGTTCAACAGTGTTATATCAATTTTATGTTTGCTAGTTCAGGATGGGTGGGATTTACTGGTTCAGCAAACTCCAGATAACGTCAACCTCCCAAGACTTAAACATTTACATGGCTGTTAACTGTGACAAACCCCATCTGGGATTGAGTGTGGAACTTTCAAACGCAACTCGTTTCATATTCTTCACCCCAGTTCGCTGTATAAGCTACTGCATCTACTTTTAAGTGTCCCATAAAGTCAAGCCTCTGACCACATCCTCCTGTCATGCCTCAAGTGTATCTAAAGGAAGTCATGTTGGACCGTTGTTTGGGGAAGTCGTGACAACACATGGGTGTAGATATAAACCACTTCACATTGGGATCGGGTGCTTCCTGTTTGACGTGGTATCTGCTCGTAATGGCACGCGACGCTCTTTTTGCTGCAGCTGAGGCGGAGTGCGTGCTCTCTTGCAACACGTCCTCATGTCAACTCTTTTAAAAAGTGCTCTTCTTGTGCTGCTACCTTAATGCTAAACAACCGTATTTTGGCCCAATGAGGGAGTAGAGGTTTGGTAAATGACCAAGTTAGGCAAATGAATCCAGATAAAGAACAAATAGAGCACTGCGCGGAAACTGGTGGACTTCATGTGGTTCGTTTCCCGACGGGAACACCCATGCTAAAAATATTCACTTAAGATAAAACAGCAAAGTATACCTAATCCTACTGAGAGTGAGGCAGTCGTTCTCAAACTATGGTACACAACTCCCATGGGTGGTTTGGAGACATGACAGGGTCTTGGCAGGGATGTCGCCATGGCCTGGTCTGGGCCCCCTTAAATAGCCATCCAAGGTGTCACTTCAAAAATGACAAACTATGTCTGGCTTCATGCCTGAAAGACAAATTTATAGCGTAAATATTTCCTATTAAATTAAGTTTTTCCGGCACCCATCATGGCAGAAAGAGCATTCACGTTATTAATGATATTTTAATAAAGTCCAACCAATGTTTGGTCTTTAATTCCGTTTCGTTTTCAACTCTTTTTTTGATTCTGACCCCAAAAAATGAACTCATGTCATGTCAGCTTCACACATATTTAAATCTCATGTTCAATAGAATTACTTTTCAGGCCTGAATAGGTAAAAAATGTACAATTACTCGGATTCAATGACACAAATGGAAGATGGAAGAAAAAAAAAAGTGTTGGAGCAGAAATATTACTTTTGGCTTCCGCTCTCATTCATCATCTCACAACAGCTTGATTATCTCGTTCTTGATATATTTTTTAGAACCAGTTGATTAAAAAACTGAGCAGCTGGCTTGTTTACATTTTGCTTGATTATTTGAGCGCTGCTATGTATTCGGACATTAAGTTTTCACTTTCACCCGAGTCCTGTTATCTTCTAAATTACAGATGCACACAATGCACAGCGTGCAGCGTTTTCCCCTGCGCTATAGTGCAGCCCGTGGATTATCCAGGGCCTCGCATTCCAGCTGAAGGTTAAACCTCTCCCCAACATGATTTAATACGTACTTGTCTGTGTTGCTTATGAATTCCAGAGCTCCTAACGGCTGCCATGTGCTTGCTAGGGAAATATTTCAACTCGTGTGTAAGAGAGTGTATGTGTGTGATTGCTATTTCAGCGCCACTAATGTGGGCGTTAAAGCCCCGCTGTTTCTCATATTTATCTGGGGTGCCAGGGGTCATGTTTCTAGAGTTTCTCCAAGAGCAAAAACAGAGTTTATAGTGAAATAAAACCAAGAGAGACATTATGAGATGGGATGAGGGTGTGATGAGAAAAGAAGCAAAGGTTCATTAGAATAGTTGGGAGTTGGGTTGGGGGGAGGTTTTGGGGGATTTCCGTACGGCTTTGAGAGCCATCCGTCAAAAATCCAAACCATTTCCTATCTCTGCTTCTCCCTTCTCTCTCTCTCTCTCTCTCTGCCTTCAGTCTCCATCATAACATCTGCTTTCTTTCTCCAGTGTCAAACCCCGTCCTCACTGCTTCCCACCTATTTTGTCTTGAAAGATTTCATTTCCAAGCTGGGGTTTTGGTTTCAGCTTGGACTCCTTAAAGGACACACACATTTTCAATGTATCACGCAATAAATTGATAATCAAAGACAAGCAGCAAAGTCAGATTTGTCTGAAAAAAATTGGACACATGCTGAAACTAAACCTGCTCATTGACGTAACAGGTAAATGCTAACATCAAAACCTGTGCTGGGAATTGGATAGCATTTCATGAGTGACTCATTTGATACAGCAGAGGGAACATCTGGGGGTTCAAACTGAGGCTGCTACACCACTACTCCAAAGTATGCCTCTCTGCATTGTTCCAAAATGATCCGTACAAAGTTGGTTTTGGATATCAAACACCCAACAGAACAGAGTGACCGAATGATAGGATCGGAAGTTGCTGAGGTTTCACAAACCGACATCCTGGACCCCAGACGAGGAGTCGGAGTCTTTCATGTTGCCTGTGCCGTGATATCCAGATCTTCCTGATCATTAATCAGGAGTCATTCATCATGTGGACAGCTGACAAAGTGGCCTTCCTTCTTTAAGAGGACTTCAGTCCAACAAACCGGGAAAGTGCTGTCATATGCATAACAAACTTTGAGATTAACTGAGTGACCTTTCTTAAAACTCAAGTGATGCTCCTGTCAGACATCATTACATTCTAGTTTTTCCAAGTCGGACTTGTAAATTTAATTACCAAGACCACTTGAAAAGACAGATGGCCTGTAAGACACATTGCAACAAACATCAAAAATACTTCTGTGACAGCCTGATGTTTATTTCACATAATGCAAGAATTGGTTGGAAACCTCAAAATGTCACTGTGTTTCTACTTTTTTTGAAACAGTGGCCGAAAAATAATAGTATACAATATGGCTAACCGAAGCAACGTCTTTGAGCAGCAAAGACAAACTGCAAATATCCCATGATGAATGGCTTCTTGTAATGATTTGACAAGTAACAATACAGTACGATACAAAATGCTTTTCTAAGCTCCGATACCAGACATGGCCCACGATACAATAATATTACGTCACAGTGATTCTGTGATATTTTATGTATCGAAAGACATCATGCTGTTCAATTAAACATCACATCCCATTAACTGATGGAAACAAAATGCCTCTAAAAAGTTTAAGTGCAGGATTTGTGTTCAACTCCGTCTCCTGTTGTTACTCTCTTTGTCCAACTCTCATCTTTTTCTTTGGCAAATTAAATTTAGTCAGGACAATAAAATATGGCTGTACGGATCTGTTGTACCCCTTCTAGTTTTCAGGTTACACTTTCAACAGTATATTTGGCCTTCCACCTTTCCATTCAACAATAATAAGCACAGACTGTTCAAAATAGCCACGGTCTGATTATTCCTCATATATGTAAATGTACTTGGCAATAAAACTGATTCTGACATTCTGACGTACTAAGTAGGTCCAGATATGGGAGTTTTGGGGCAGATACCGATGTTAATATTGGGAAGGAAAAAAATGGATATATGGGTGGATATTTTACATCAATCTTTGATCCATTTGTAGAGATACTGTCGATGAAGTTATACACATTTGTTGTGTGAATCCATCAAATGCAGTTATTGGTCGGGCTCCAGTATGAAGACCAAAAATGTAAACCATGGTATTACAATACAATGATTACCACTGAGGTAACCCTGCAAACATATCAGCCTGTGTAGATAAAGAATATAAGCGATTTAACACAGTTATCTGCTGACTAATACCAAAGCGGATCCTGTCTGATGTTTCAGTTAACTGGATTTGAGTTCATAGACAGGTTCTCCCCTGTGGTTAATCTAAGTCTGCATTCCTGACATAAGCTTATTAGATATAAGTGAGATAAGATACAGCAGATATGGAAACCATTTGCTACCCATGATTTATTTTCTTGTTTTTCTTCCGGCACAGATGGACAGAAGAGGAAAAAGTCGCTGAGGAGGAAGTTGGACTCGCTTGCGAAAGAGAAGAGTAAAGACAAAGGTACGCCAAGTTCTTTTACACAAGTTCACAGGGTTTTTCTCTTTCTTCTCCCTTTGGTTTTTTTCCCCAGTCCATAGCACGACTCAAACACCAGCTCGTCAGTCAGACAGAAGGACAGACTATGGTCTCCGCCCTCAGGCAGGTGAATCGGGAGGTTATAAAAACACACTTTCTGCTTGCTGGGCTGTGACAGTTTATATTTAACTTAAAGTGAAGGGGACCGGCTCTGAGAAGCAGCCACTCTGCTGCATGAAGTGAAAATTTGGCAGTAGCAGAGAGAGGGGGGAGATGTGGTTGCTGATGCAGTTATGTCTTGATTACAATATAAAGCTATTGGTATGTGAAAAATGTACACAAACTGCATATTGTGAGTAATGCCAGATTTTGGTTGTAAGCTTACCATAACTGTCCCTCAGCTGTTTTAAACAGAAGAGTCATTTTGGTTATTTAAAGCAGTACTGTTACGCTACATTTCAGAATACATTTTTTGTCTATACAGCTGGCTGCGTCCTTCATACCAGTGCGACCAATATACAAGTACACATGCCATCATTACCACAAGTGCAGCTGCCGCTATTACACGGAGCAAGCGATATGACGCTAATGAAAATTAGCCACTATTCTATTTTAAGACGCAAACTGTTCAAAACATGCAAGGATGCACACAGCAACACAGAACAGCAGAAGCTAGCGGGAGTGCAAACTTCACATGGTGAAAAAAAGCACTTTAAGTCAACTTTCCTGAACCCCAAGGAAATTGTCATGCAGTAAGACAGCTGAAAATGTCCCCCCCCTCCCCTCCACCCCCAAAAAAGGCTGTGTTTTAAATGCTGGATTTAACCGCATACAGATTATTTGAAGAAATTGAGCAAAGCTAATTTAAACAGATTCACTTTTGCAATGAAGCCATATCGATCAAGTAAATATTCGTATGAAGAAATAGGAAGTTTTCAGATTCTGTCAAGCACGCAAAAGCACTTTTTACAACAGTATTTTTCACAATCATAAAATTTTTTTACTATTCGTCACAAACATTCAAAAATGTTTTTTTCTGCATGCAAAGCTTTTTCTGTTCTCTTGTTGGAACATTTCCGTACAACAATTTGATTTCCATTGGTGCCATCTCTGTAAGTCTTGGAATAAGCTTGGAATTATTTACTGCTGGAGCTAAGCAGCAGAAACAGCTGTCAAGCTCTGAGTGTTAAGACGGAAAGCTGATGAAGATCCTTCAGTATGCTACAGCTGCGTTGGCTGTAAATACTGCAAATGCTTTAGCTACATAGAAGTGGATCATTCCAATGGCAAATTAAGTAACTGAGTATAGTGGCAAGTGTTTTTGGATGGACATCCCCAACCGAACTTTCAGAAAATGTTTTTACAGAACAAATGCTTTCAGTTCTAAAATATTATGTAACATACATGTTCCAGTTGTCTGGTTGTCCTTATCTTAAACAGATGGCCCAGATGGAGCTGTGGTTTCACCTGCCAAATTAGTTTTTTAGTTCAATCTTCTCTCAGGCTCCTTTGGAAAGAAAAGCTTTGTGTTTCACTTCAAAGCAGACAAGTGTTTTTGGAGTTCTGTATTTTTCATGTTGTAAACTCCACCGACTGTGCACAACAAAAGTTTTATGTTATTTGTAACTTTCCAAGGCAATAAGAGACTTTCTGCATGAATTTACGTCAAAGAAAATACACAAAGAAGAAAAAAAAAGTTGCTGTTCCCTCAGCGACGGCAGGCCTGGAACATGTAGATTTATGAAAATCTGACATGACTTGATGAATGTGGTCTGCTCTGTGAAGTGCTCTGCAACATGTTGGCAGTGCATCGGACATTATGGGATCCAGACTGTGCGCGACGATCTGTGCACGTCTGTGTGCAGGTTACATAAGCCCAACGAGGCTGCAGAACAAATACGTTGTGTCACAGTGTTCGTGGTCATGTTGTTCACGAACCGCGGCGCTCCAGTTGTGGTGATGGAATGCTTCTTTTTTTTCTTTCTCTTCCTCAGTTTTCTTTTGCCTGCCATCCACACACATGGCCACACACACAATTGTTGAACAGCTGGGCATGCTCTTTTTTCTCAACAGCTTGCTTCAGCTTTGGGAATAAAGCCTATGATGGCCCAGTATGACATCATTTCTCTCTTAAGTTAGCCTTGTTATATCTGCAACGAATTCGTTGCAATGCCTTTGTATGAACTTTTACGTAACCGTGTCACTTGCAACTTCTTGCCAAAGCTAACTTAACACTGTCTTTCGTCATTCCTCAAAATGAGTGCAGATGGAACAAACGAGCTGGATAGCATGCTGGTTATGTTCCGGCGCTGAGAGGATTCTAAAAATTGGCCTGCATGGAGACCTACGTGATGCTTGTGGTAGAGAATCATCAGTGATGTGTTATTATGGTGAAAAGAACGAGAATTAGCGGTCTGTCAAAGCTTAAACATGCTTTCTGTGATGTCTTATTTGGGAAAACAGATGTTGTAGCATCGTAGCAGCTTTTATTGTTGAGTATAAGGAAAGTAATTAAGATGAAAGTGGAGATATGTTTGATGTTCTTTCTGGAGTTTCAGAGTTGTAAAGCTATTTTTGAAAGTAGGGTTCAGAATACCAATATTTAAAACTCAGATAAGATAGGATTAAAAATCAAATGTTTCTTATACCATTTCTTGTTTTAAATGATCAATAATTGCAAGCAAACTCCTGCACAATGTCTACATTGCACATATGCATTGGCAACATTTTTAGTATAG
Source organism: Symphodus melops (assembly GCF_947650265.1). Taxonomy (NCBI): domain Eukaryota; kingdom Metazoa; phylum Chordata; class Actinopteri; order Labriformes; family Labridae; genus Symphodus; species Symphodus melops. The sequence continues at coordinate 6,048,249 of NC_136713.1, forward strand.
AAATGTTGCCGATGGATTTGTGCAATGAAGGCAGTGAAATCAAAGGTTGTCTCACTTTAAAACATGTGGGATGGAAACGTTTTCAAACAACCTAAGTTCAGATAACTTTTTTTTACTTCCTGTTGCAGCTTAATTTAGTTCCATTGTCATTCCGTTAATTCATCTTCTACTTGTGCAACCCTTGATTTTCACATTCTTTATCCTCTCTTCCTGATGTTGTCTCCAGAATGCATACCCCAGGCCTTCAGTATACCCCTCTCCCAGGTCATCGCCAATGACAGAACGCACAGGCAGCGTCAGGACGGCTATCGCCAGGACCCTCCGCCACGTGAGGAGCACAAGGACTCCTCAGACCTCGTCTCATCCATTATACAGGTCCGTGTGACCACTAACAAAAAAAAAAAGAGTTTGGTTATTTAAAAATTTTGTTTGGGAAAATATTGTCTCTGTCATAGCTGACTGATGCTGAGGATCCAGCTGTTTCCCCGCTTCACTTGATGTGTTTCTTTAAGAACGCAATCCTCTTAGTATCTGAGCACCGATGGGAACGTTTCACCGATACGCTGCACAACTTCAACTTTTTCCACATTATCCAAAGGCATGCTGGGAAATATGCTCTTTGCACTTGAGACATTGTTATTTATAAGCAAACTAAATAAAACATACGTTACCCCTGAATCCAAGTCTCCGGACTTCATATGTAAAAGCGACATATAAGCGACCTAAGGAGTGAAGAAAACACTCCTTGCTTATGAACTCTATGGCAGTTGCATTACACTTAAAGATTAACAATAAATACAGTAACTTAAGAATCTGTGGAGGGTGCTATTGTCTCTGTCAAAAACACACGTGTATGAAGTAAAAGCCAAATCTAACTGCTGAATCATCTGTTCTGCAGTTTGCCACCAAGAGGCCGTCCAATAAGGAGTTGTCCAGTAGTAACTCCTCTTTGAGTTCCACGTCAGAGACAGCCAATGAGTCACCGTCACCTAACACACCTGAGGCTGCCCCTCGAGCACGCAGGAGGGTAAGTCATATCTAAGTCGAAGCTTAATACCAAGAACTGGTTCATCTTTAGCTTAAACTGATCAAATACATGATTGTATTGCAGGGAGGCATGTCGGTCGACTCGATCACAGACCTGGATGACAACCAGTCCCGCTTGCTGGAAGCCCTGCAGCTCTCCCTGCCTGCTGAGACCCCAAGTAAGAAGGAGAAGCATCGGGACAAAAGGCTGAGCCTCAATCCCATTTATCGGCAGGTGCCGCGGGTGGTCGACAGCTGTTGCCAGCTAATTGAGAAAAACGGTGAGCAGACACTACACAACACTCGCTGTATTATATATTATATCTATTCAGTCTTCACCTCTCTGCCCCCTTGGTTATTTAAGCAAAGAAAACTCCTCTCATATATATTCAAATGTGATTGATTTCTGCTCAGGTTTGCAGACAGTAGGGATCTTCAGAGTTGGCAGCTCAAAGAAGAGAGTCAGACAGGTAAGATTTTCTTTATGAGAACTCTCTCCACATTAACAAGTCCAAGCTTTAACTAAGACTAGGCTCTAAAATGGACTTTAAATTGGGTTTGTATTGGGGCAAACATGAGCCACCAAGAGGAATATCAATGGGCCTGATTGAGCATACCATCTGAGAAGCAAATGTTGATAATGGACAGATGCTATGCTAACTATATCTATAAATCAAGGCCCTGTGTTGAGCTTCTAAAGGGACCTTCATCAACCCTAGTAACTACTAACCCCTAAAAGGAACTCATGCCCAAAGGAAACTGAGCTCACCCAAGATGCAAACCATTTGGTTCTAACTTTGGCGAGCCTACTCTTTGACTCGTATCATTTTCAAACTCATCAAGCCATTTGCCTCTTATGCTCTATTGCAAGAACATGCCACATTTTCTCACAACAATCAGAGACTATATTTACCAGAGAGTGGGACGAGTTATGTATGTGTTAAATGTTATTCACACTTTCCTTTCAATATGAGAGTTAATAGCAACAAACAAAACCTTGTATCCAAGAAACGTTTGTGTGATATCCAACACAGTCCACCAAAGCGTTTTTTTTCCGTAGGCAAATGTGCCAAAGCTTTTCTTTTGTTTTCCCTATTGAATTAATGCAAGAAAGTACAAGTACAAAGGCTTAGTACTTCAGATATATATACACACTGATACCGTTTGATTAAGTACGCTCAACTTTGAGAGAGGTTATTCAGCTTACTCCTACACCTGTAATTATCTGTTACCTTTGATCCCAGTAAACACAAGAGGATCTGTAAAAAACAGGGTTAGCCATCATGAGTCAATCAGTGTGGGCCACATCGTTTTTTACACAATTCTTTCTGATGATTGTGTTTACACTGACTTCCATTAGTAGCAGCCACAGGGCACTGAAGAGGCCTGTTTGTTGTTTGGACCGACGAGGTTATTTATTTATCCACATACACAAGCAAGTCTCCAAAGAACACATTCAGGAAGACATTTAAAAACTAGCTGACTAGCTTACAGCAGATTTGGTGTTGCATTGGAACAGAGTATAAGACCCCCCAGATAAGAAACGTACAATCAAAGTCTTATAACTGATTCAATCACTTGTTGAAATGCTATCGACTGATTTTCGATAGAGACTGATTTATCTGTGTCCAAGAAGGATTGACCTTAAAGGCACCAGAAATACAGTTGCAGTGTTAAAAAAGTTATGAGTCAGTACAGAGTTGCATCCTCTTTTTACAGCTTGGTCCTAAACCTTATATTCTGCCTCTTCCAAAAGTAAAACTAGCGTCATCAGTTTTACTCCATGGTGTATGCTGCCTCTCGCCCAATGACAGCGTGGATGGGTTCCAGCCCCGCCCCTATCCCGAACATGAAAAAAGCAGCATTGATAATGGTTGGACAAAAATAGAACAGTAAAAATAAACAATTTGACGTGACTCGCACAAACATGTTGTAATTGAGACCTAAAGCCCATTTTTGTTTGTGGAGTCCCTGAACTCAAGGCAATCCAGACCGCTCCCCAAGCACTCTTCACCCTCAAAGTGCAGTTCGTTTGACTCGTGTGGAAGTAAGTTTGAGTTTGGAAAGCAGGTTTTTGTCTTGAGGTACTTCAGGGTGGAAACTCAGAAACGTTCCCAGTTAAGCCCAGAGATTTGTCGAGTCGAGATTTGGACGCTAAAATGTGCTGCATGAGATTAAGCGTTCTGCGCCTATATGTTTATAATTATTTGACTGTATTATAAACTCTCTTCATCAAATAGTTATTTTTCACACATCTGTACATCATGTGTGACAAGTGTTCAATCTATTTTCATTTTCCACCGCTCTGTGTTTATGTAATCTAATGTTAACATTTATTCAATAGCCACCACTGTCAGCTTCCTGTGAAATGAGGATTTGTTAACTTCATTAACTGTGAAAGTAAAGTCAATGTGCTGTACACATTACAAGTGTATGGCCAACAATAGACTTCTTTTTTTCTATGGCAGTGGAAGTCATCCAAGGGTCACATTGCGAAGATTTGTAAAACAAGTTACCAGGTCACTAGGGGGGCTTACAGGAAGTGAGTCAAAGTGGGTGTATGTGCTACTTGGAATATAATTTCCGTTGTTCTATGTGTGGGGGATGTTTTTTTTTAATTTGCCGTCTTCCTCTCTTTCTCCCTTGGCTTCTCCCTTCTCCTTTTTTAGCTGCGTGAGGAGTTTGATCGGGGCGTTGACGTCCAGCTGGAAGAGGAGCACAGCGTCCATGATGTGGCTGCTCTGCTGAAGGAGTTCCTCAGGGACATGCCCGACCCTCTTCTTACCAAGGAGCTTTACACGGCCTTCATCAACACCACATGTTAGCACCATCTCTTATTCCCTTCATACTCCTTTCCCTTTTGTCTTGTTCACTCTCTTGCTCTCATCTTAGTTTTGATTTTGCAACTAATCCACTTTTTTTTCCCCCTTGCAGTGTTGGATCCCGACGAGCAGACGACTGTCACTCAGCTACTGGTTTACCTGCTCCCAGCTTGCAACAGTGACACCCTCCATCGCCTCCTGGAGTTTCTATCAACAGTGACCGACCACGCTCAAGACCGGCAGGACAAAGACGGACAGGAGGTGAGCGTCAGAAGATGTCTAACTCCCAATTTCTACACACTTCGTGCGCATCAGTCTGTAAGGGCCCCACGCTATGCCACCGTTTAATGCCACTTTAGTCAATGATCCGTTTCCATTGCGAGCGCTGCTGTGTCCTACAGCTAGCTGCTCTTCTGCGCTCACACTCCAGAAACATACCCAGTGGGACGGGGCACGTGCCGTCTGACGAAACCTTGTTGCTAACGGACCGTGGAATGTGAAATTGGGAGCAATAGTTTGAAAGGTCCAAATGGAGTTTTAGTCGCATGCAAACACATGCCAGCACATTTCAGGCAGCTTATAAGCATGCCGTTGGAATTGCGTTTCCACCTCATTGGGAGAAAATGAACCCAGAAGTGATAAGAATCAGTTGTGTTTATTTCTCCAGGCACACCAGGCCTGGAACAGCAACACTCTGTTTAAAGATTTAGGAAGTACTGCAGTTCTAAGAAAGCTGTATGAAATGTATCCCTGTTGAAATTGGGTGAAGCAACCAGACGCACCCGAAGCTCAACTAAAGAAAAAAAAAAAAATCCTCTCAAGTCCATTTTATATTCAAGTTCATTTTTTTAAGTCAGGAAAACTGACATCACATGTGTGAAAAGTCCAACAGAATCCCTTTTCTATTCAAATTGTATCGTTACTCTGGCTTCAAAATAAAACCATTATGGATCAAATCAAAGTAGAACGATCGATTATTTCGCCGTAAAGATTGACATCATAAGTCCGGATAGAAGCGATGACATCAAGCTGAAATCACCATTCTGCAAAAGTTGAAAGATATTCAACACTTTCCTGTTCAATTCCCACTCCCCATTGAGCCATTCTTTCCCACGTCATGGACTCATGAGTGTGTGTGTGTGTGTGTGGAAAAGAGAAACTCAGCTGTGTATATGAGAGAAGCAGAGAGGTGTGTTCTGGCATGTTTGTGCACAGATGGAAGTATGTTTTGTTGTCTCCTTCACGGCTCCATGCCTTCAGTATCTGAGATCGTGACAGGAAATAGGAGCGTTTTCACGCTTGGCTCGAAGAGACGCGTTCATGCTTTTGACCACTAGAGGCTCCCATCTCTCCTTTGGGACTGGGAGTGGAAAGGGAGGAACCATTAGAAAAAAGTGACCATTAAAACAAGAAGTCCAACAATTCAGCTGCTGATTTTTCAGCTTTCGTAGCTGAACATTTCCAGTGATAACTAACCCCACATGCCAAATTGATAAAACCGGAGGACGGATGTGACAGAGATTCAGAAGGGTTGAGGGAGAGCTGATTAAAACAACATGACATGCTGTCGTTGTCACTGGGAAACTGTGAGGACAGAGAGGAGACAGCAAGAGGAGATTTGTTTCCAAGGGTGAAAGCTGCATTCATGTGGTGTCGGGCACATTGGGGAAAAAGAAAAACAGTTTCCGAGTTGGAAAAGGCACATGAACCGCTCAAGTCGGAATAACAACTCTGAAACGAATTACGTGCCCCACTTGAGTTGACATAATTTTTTCCCAGGCTCCAACCATTTAAAAAAAAAATCAGTGACATGGATCAAAACCGTCAGTCCGACATCCGATGTGTAAATAATGTCAATATCAGACCGGGTATGGATATTAGATTGGATCGGCCCCATCTCTCTCAAAATTTGCACATTTTGCAGCACTGCTTTGGTTTAAAAAATGTCAGCCCTCAAGGGCCCCCCCTACTGGCCTAAAGCACCAATCAGTTGCCTTCCTTGCCTGTTGACAAACAATTATAATCACAGGTCTTCAACATTTGCAGATTCTTCATTTGAGGGTACGATTTAAGACCACAACTAAGCAATAACTTCTCTTTCCAAATTCAGATCACGGGGAACAAGATGACATCTTTGAACCTAGCGACCATCTTTGGCCCCAACCTGCTCCACAAGCAGAAGAGCTCGGACAAAGAGTTCAGCGTACAAAGCATGGCCCGGGCGGAGGAAAGCACGGCCGTCATCGCTGTGTTGCAGAGGATGATCGCCAGCTACCAAACCCTTTTCATGGTCAGTCAATGAGCTGGGTTTCTTTTTCAACCTCCCATCCTGAACTTAGTCTTTTTCACTCATCCACTCCTTTAACCTAACGCACACTTTACCCTCTCACATTCTTGTGCAGGCTTAAGGTAAGACAATCCCTCTTGGCTTAGCGGATAATGGTTTAGGAAGGAAAAAGGACAAAACAGATGGAGATGGCAGAAAAAAGACAGAAAAAAAACTATGAAAATGCGAGAGGACAGGTGGATGATGACTGTTTTGGGTGGAATAATACCTGATTCTTTGTATTAGTATAAAAAGAAAGAGTTAAATACTGCCACTTATCTGTCAGAAACAATGAGAACCATTCAGGGGAGAACTTGATCTTAAACTATTCAAAACAGAAACAGACAATTCAAGCGTGAAATCCTCCATGTGGTGTCAGAAGAGGGCACGATTTTGCAAGGATTAATGCTCATCAGTTGCTTTTGTTCCTCTTTTTTTTTTCTCAAACAGTGTGGACAGCCAGTTCAGGTCACTTCAGGTCCAAAACCTTAAACCGTAATGTTTTGTAATCTGCCACTGCAAGTCCTCCCAAGGCTTACATTCTTGCAGTGAGCCAATAAACGACTTTGAATCACATCGTGTGAATCGGGTCTGACTTGCTCAGTCTTTGTGAGTGAAAACAGAGTTTCAGGCGGTTCTCTGAATGACATCTGAAAGTTGTTTCGTAACATGCCTGCGTTTGGATTTGGCAATGCCTGCTTTCAGAGAAACTGAGGATTAGAACTGAGTGTGGACAGAAGGGGTTGGGAAAGTGCTTGTGATTATAATCCTCATTTATAATGATCCTGGATTAAAAACAAATTCATGCAAATCACATTTAGACAATTACGAGGGGTGTTGGTGCTACCATTGTACCACACCATCGCTAATAGTTAGCTTGTCTTTTAGGTGCCTCCTGATCTGCAAAATGAGGTTTTGATGAGTCTTTTGGAGACTGATCCGGACGTGGTGGACTACCTTTTGAGAAGAAAAGCATCCCAGTGAGTTTTACTGCGACAAAAAAATGACAGGCTTTCGCCATGCTTGCATGTGTTTCTGCTGCTTCTCCATGTTTCACCACAATTGCTTGAAATGCTGTGATTCGTCACAGGAGTCCTGACATGCTGCAGGCAGAGGAGCCCTTCGCCCTGAGCGAGCGCCGCTCTTCCAGTGACTCCAACAAAGCGTCCAGCGGTGAGGTGTCTCCTTATGACAACAACTCGCCGGTTTTAAGCGAGCGACGAGGAGATCCAGGAAGTCCGGGCTGCGAGCAGCTTTACCGTGTCCCAGAACACTTCACCCTGCCTGGAGCTGACACTTGGGGTTCCAAAGGTAAGCCAAGCAGTCCTTTAAACTCTCTCTGATATATGCAATTAGATTTTTTAACATTACAAGTAGTGAATTCTCATGTTTATTGGCTTAATTAAGACCCTATGTCAGAGGAGCAGGCCAATATTTGGGGGACGTGGCACACTACCCTGAAACCAGCGCTGAAGGACCAACCATACACAGGTAAACACTTATTCATGAGCTCTGGCCAATGGCTACTTTTCTTCCTTGTGGATAAAAACCCCAGTAATTAAAGGGGCAATATACTACTATATCACCGTACTATAGCATCAGATATTGAGGAAACATGCTGTGTTGAAGGGAACTTCTCTGACCAATATGAATCAGCCAGTTTGACCAGAGCAGGTAGGCGGTTTTAAGACGCACACACACTCAGTCGTGTCGCAGTTTGCCAGATGTCAGACCAGTTATCAAGGCAAACCAACATGTGTTGCAGCAATGGAAGAAGGCAAGCAAAACTGTTTTTGACATTTCAGCAACAAGCTCTACATGCAGAAATGTTAGAAGGACGATGAGAGCTGGCTAAAGGCTAAACACTTCCGTGTCCACAACATGGCAACCTGTGCGCAGCTCTCCCCAGTGTTACAAATTTAGACTGCTTACCAATTTTAAACACTTGTGTCAAAGCTATATATTGCTCCTTTAATAGAGCGAAAAGCTACATGCAAAATGCTTTAATTAGGAGCAATTACTTTGGCTTCTAATCAGCATTCTGCTGGGTTTTTATCCATTTCTAGCTTCCTAATTTGCAACTAATTTACACAGCAGCTGTGACTCAAGGTTAATATATTCAACTGATTAACCAGCTACTTACAGCAACTTACTGTAGTACAGGGTGAAACAGCTGCTATAGTTTAAGGAGAATGATAACAATTCAGCTGGTCATATATTTAATCCAAAAATTAAAGTTACCAAAAGTGTACTCAGTTCAACACAAGATGGAGCGCTTCTTTCTCCAGTTTTGTCACCCCGAGTAATGTGTTTCCCCTTTTATTCATTAACCTAGGATTTATTCCACCTACTTTGTGTTCCAGGTTCCCATGGCAATATGTCAGAGGGAAGCTCCCGCAGCTCACAGGAAGGTCTCGATGGACTGCACGGGGATGGCAAGCATCAGACAATGCTACAACGGCATGGCATGACTGAGCTCAGACCCCATCCCCCGGTCACCAGGGTGTGCACCAGCCCTCACCTTGGGTCAGGACGGCCACGCCTACAGCTCAGCATCAACCCGCCTGTGACATCGCACCTAAACAGCACGCATCGAGCGGTCTCAAGATCTCAAGGTGGAGCGAACACTAGTGATGGTTGCCCCAACGACAGCCGCTGTCCTCCCCCTTATAACGCCCACCATCGATTGGCTGGTACTCAAAGTTCACCTCAGCTAGCAACAGCTCAACAGCCGCCACTTCAGCCCGGGAGGCTCAGTGCAGCGCAGAGTAACTCAGTCTCAACAGCCGAGGCCCAAATCGTGCCGCACACAGCGGAGTGGCAAGACTGGCAGAGGGACCGGTGGCAGATCTGGCAACTGCTTTCCTCGGACAATGCTGACGCACTGCCTGAAACTCTGGTGTGAGCCCAGATTATGAACTGCTGCTCTGCTCGCCTACCACTGACCATTTCCACACCAAGGCCATTTTCCTCATTTATCAAGCTAATATTGGGAAATTCCTAATCCTGTTAAAATGTCATACTTCATGGTCTTGGTTTCAAATCACAAAAATAACACAAAAGACCTGACTTGTGTTATAACTGCATTTCTTTTCTCTTTGATCTGCACCGGGGGAAATATGGCCATTTTCTAAGGTAACAATATTTGCTCACCCATGAGCTACGAGACAACTACTGACATTAGCATCCAACCACTTCTGACCCTATATTACTGCATGTGTGAAACAATAAGATAGGAAAAGCATATGTACATCCAGCTAATGATTAGCAAGCGAGCCTTATCAATGGGAAAAGTTTATGTTTCTATCAAACCGTTGGCTAGAAATGTATGCATTTCTGACAACTTAGCTTATTGCTAAACTTATAGTCCACCTTATTTGCAGGTTGACTTGTTAATCATGCAGTAGCTATTGGTGGTGTTAGCCATTAATTTAGGCTTTTCCTATTGCATTGAATCAAACAGTCAAAAACTGATGTGAAATAGGAAATCGTTAAATGCTCATGTTTGCTTTTTTCCATGGTAGCTTATGGGTTCTAATGAGATATGGTCTTTTTCACTCTATCTTCACTATCACTTACATTTCCTATAGCCAATCAATATGCAGCAGTCTAATAATTTGTCCATTGTGACATTGTGAAAGCATTTGAGCTTTCCAACCAAAGCCAAGGATTGGGCGAAAATAGCTGTCCTTTGAAAATGGTTAATAGATGATCAAAACCCTCCAATGACAATCAATAATCCCTTAAATAAGACTTTATTTCCCTTTTTAATTCCCCTTTATCCTGTCCAAGATGTGAGCACGATGCCGCCTTATTCAGACTTTTACATCCGAGAGCCACACGTGTTCAGTGTGGATGTAGCTTCAGCGTCTTGCCCCCAATGTGTGTTGTCCTTTAAAAATGCCCACAAGAAATACCTCAATAATGTTTTCATAATGTTACCATTACCATTTATTCTTTTCCTAGTGAGTTAAGTCTTCATATATCAGTGGAGAACAAACTATTTGTTACGATTGCATTGACTTTTATACTGTAGAGTTTAAAAACAGTTTTTGATGTAACTAGTAGTAAACTGCTGCTAAATGTTTTTTTGTGTACTGGTGTCGTAGTTGAGCCACATCGGTACATAAAGATCAAATGTTAAAATATGTATCAGTGTCAGATTATGTATGACTGTGTATATAAAAACTGTTAATAGACCTCCTTACCAATATCTTTATGAAAAATGTATAATTTGCCAATCTACTAATATTACTTCAGCCCTTTAAATGGCAGTCGAAATGTTGGTGTCCGTACGACTGCTGTTTTTGTCTCTAATATTGAATGTAAAGTACTTCACTTTTGGCTAAATAGCTTGAATCTAGTTATCAAGCACTCAGCTTTGCTTATATGTGCTATTGCCACTTAGTGTTGGAACAATGTGCCAAAGTTTCGTTTTTTAATACGACAGGACATTTATCATGCAGTTGTGTTCATTTCTCCAAGGGAAAATAAAAATGGTTTAAGAGCTTGTTACATTGGCAGTTGTTGGTCAGAAAAAGGGGGGTCAGTTTTGGACTTAAAAGCATGAAGTCTCTCTCAAGATTGTTGAAAATTTTGCCAGCTACTGATACCAGAATTTTAAATTTTAGATGCAATTCTATCGTCAAATCTACGGCAACAAAAACAGAAGTGTTACGCACCAATATGAGTTTATTTCCTGTTTTTAAAGACCATTAATTTTGTGCAAACTGCAACACAATTTGCAGTAATTTATAAACATATTTGTGCAACGTAGACAGAGCTCTTTCTCTTTAGGTCACGGCAGCTTTGGATTGAATATATGACAAGATCTTACGTCTTTGGAGAGCTTTGGTACTTTTGATAACCTTTTATATTGATAACTAAAATAATAGAGATTGTAACGTTTTAAAAGACCTGGTATCAAAAGGTATTGAGGTATTGAGAGTGGTTTAGGCGATTTGTTAGCATGTCATTCATTGCCATTTTCAAAAAGTATATCCACCCATAAAATAAAGTTAAAAAATCAAATAGTTGACATTTTGGCATTTAGTCATATAGAAGTGAAGTGTTCAGAGAAAATTAAAACAAGATTCTAAATGTACTTTCACTGATGTATTGAATTGTTCTTTACATTGCACAAATTGTATTCATCTAATTGTTCACTTGCCCTCTTACCATCTCATTACCTCAGAACAAAATCCAAATTTCAGTTTGGAACTACATTTCCCATGTTCAAAGTTCAAGGTCATGAAAAGACTGATAGGAAGTCAGCTTAAAGTATGCACTTTGCTAAGATTATAAAATCCTGCATCCCTCCATCCTGTCCGACCTTTCAAATAATCAGTAAACTAGGGTATTAGAGGCTATTCATTGGAATTGATGACTTCGTAGTGGTCTAGGCGAGGTGCTTAAAAACAAAAATGTGTGCTCATTTCTTTTGTCAATGCTATCCAGTATTGTTGGCCATTCAATTGGGGGAGAAATGTTTGATCACACCCACAACCGGTCTGTCCAAGCCCTCTCAAATGTCATGTTTTCGTGGGTATTTGCTGGCAAATATTTCACATTATTCTCAACAAATGGTGTAGTATTTGCCATTGCAGACATGTATCAGTACACACTCTGTATTAAGTAACCATTGTTAGCATCTCTTAAATGTGACCTGATGATAAGGATGTAACACTGAAGTAGTAGAGAAAGGCTTTGGCGCCATCTGTTGTCAAAGCAATTACATTAGCAACAGTTCACTTCTTTGTTTTTTGTTTTTTTTTAATCTGTGCTAATTGAAATAGTTGGCTTGTAATTATAAGCACTTTTTTTATTGTAAATGTGTATATCTGTAAGAGGAAATAAACATGCCATACAACTTGCTCTTAAAAGCTGCTTCTCCATGCATTGCTAAAAGTCAATTATTTTTTTATGACTTGTCTATGTTGAGTGTTAGTCGTATATGAATACAATATAACGTTTTTTATTCAACATGTGTTGTGGTCCTATCTTTGTCCTCCAACACAAAGACTGCTTGTCTTGTTGGCGTCACCATAAGATTAAGAAAAGCTTGGTTTCGTTCTTTGGTGATATTTCTGTGGGTCCAAGTTGTCAAGGAAAGCCTGGTATTTGTTTTTGTACCGTGTCATCAATATGCTACAATGGAATTAAATACGATAAAAATCAACCCAGTGTTGAGGTCAATGCTTTGGAAATTGTTTGGAAAGAGAATGCAGGATTCAACACAATTTGCATATGAAGTGCATAAACTAGTATAAAAGATGCCAAATTAAGAGTGAAATAGTTGTATGGAATAGATACAGTATGTTCCAACAGTTTGCCATATGTGGTGGAGGGCAGCCCAGGTCCTATTCCTCCAGTAAAAGGCACAAAAAAGCCCCAGAATACATATATATGAATATGCATTTATATATATTTTTTTAAATTAGCTGACACTAAATGTCACTATTAAGTCATTATTATTTAGTATTACTTGATGTGCTGATATCAGTGGATATTATCGCCTGGACAAATAATCAGTCAGGCTCTAATTACATAGTATAGTTTTCTTCATTGCGCCTTTTAAAGCAATGTGTATGCTTTGCTGCGTGCGTATGGAGTGAAGGTACACCAGGGTGCATAAAGTGTGTGAAAAATAAACTAAGAAATTTGAGCCAATTAGCCTAGCTTAGCATAAAATATTATCATAATTAATGAGGGGAAAACAATATGTGCATGCAAACAAACTCTTTCTGAAGTAAGCCAAACTATAACTAAAGGTTACCGTTTTCAACTTCACTCAGGCTGTGGTGTAAAGAGGGCCTTAATGTAGTCCTGTTTAATGTTACTGCATTATGCTTTTATTTCTTTTTGAAAAGTTCATCAGGTTTTTTTTAAAAATTGTTTGTTCATTGTCTTCAGCCAGATCTGTTCACCTTGCTGGCACACCTCATATTTAAGATGATGTATGATCACGCTGGCTGGTAACACATCCTAATAATAGCGCAATTAAATTGAATTGTTTTCCATGCTCAGGCACAAATTACGACAAGCCTTGGATAGGTCTGCTGTGCCAAAAAGGTTTGTGAAAAGCTTGGACACTTTCTCTGGAGACTGACGTCTTGCTCTTAATGTTTATTGATTCAGTGAGTGACAAGAGTAAAGGGAGCCCTGAAGTCTGAGAAAAAAAGATTTCATGCTCACCTCTTAACACTCACAGCTTTGCCTCTGACTTCAAATGTACCGTCAAAAAGAAAGAAAAAAAACGACTGACTCACTCGACTGTAAATGTCAAAGTGAGGCCTGAGCGGACTGTTGAAAAATCTCACCTTCACAATCTTGACGGAGTGGGGCGCACAGGTTGAGCCACGGTGCGTAAACCTCTTATTACACCTGAAAAGTACATGGCTGTGAGGGAAGTAGTGCAAAAAGAGGAGAGGCGGTCGACTCGTGAGCAAAGGGAAAAATGTCAGAGGGTCAGATGAGTCATTGCTCAAGATGCCAGAAGACTTTATGTAGGGCTTAGGCCAAAGTAAGAGATCACGTCTGAGAGGTTGCTGCGCTCTGTGGGTGATGACGGATGAGGGTGCACGGAGTCGTAAAGGACCGGAGCAGACATGCAATGCACACGTTATCTAGTGGAAGTTCTGGGAATTTCTCCCTGAGAGAACAAATAATCAAAAAGAAGATAATTTAAAAAAAACCCAGAATCATAGCTTGAGGAAAAATGATGTCACAGTCCTGCAAGGAGCTCCAGAAATGACACGTTCTTGTGTGGTCTGATTGTGTGGTCTACAATGCCTCTTCGACTATGTTTACTTTTCCTGGTTTCTTTTTTTTTTTTATTTATCTGTTGGGAATGAAATAGTTTGTCATGTTTTTGTCACAACAGAAACCAACTTTCTGCACAGGTTGTAACTCTCCAGTTTCACCACTAGAGGTCACCCATTCTCCTGGTGTAGCTTTCAGCAGCAGATGCAAACTTGCAGAAAATCAACACACTTTTTGGGCTGTCTGTTTTTTTTGCAAATCTCCCCAAATGACAAAAGCAGGAGGAACACAGATGTTTTAAAGGCTTTCTGATGGATATGGAAGGAAGCCAAAAAAAATGAGAAGAGATAAGACAAAGATTTGATTTGGTTTCAATTCTCCTCTATGCTGCCTGATGTGGTATTAAATCACCCCACAGACCTCTAACAGAGAAGTGGATTTGAGAGTATTTCAGAGTATTAGAGATTAAAAAAAGATAATAGGTGAACTTCTGCGAGTCTAACTCTGCATGTAAGGGCAGTATGGACACTTACTCCGGGGTCCATCAACTAGAGTCCCAATTAAAATGTTGTTGTGCACTCTGTTCTTGATGTTGTAAACAGCATGGAGTGTCCTGCCGAACCAGCTTCTGATTCATTTTCATCCGCAGAGACAAAAGAGGCAGTGTATTTCAGATAACACTTTAAGTTCTCTTTATCCATTTTCTTTTGTCCCATTTGGGTTCTGTTCTTGGAAATATGCCGGATTTTTAAATAGAATTTGGTGGACCATGACAACACAACAAAGCTGCTTTATTTTAGCGGCTAATGACTTGGCTCGCAGTGACGTTACCCAGTTGGCCAAGTCGAAAGACAATTTGTGAGGAGAAAAAACAAACGCACAAATAGGTACGCATGAACTCATCCACACAGATGAAACTTGTAATTGCCAGATCAAGAAGAACTCCAGGAGGGAGTAAAAAAAATGCATTTCTGCAAACAAAATGTGGATTTAAGTTGGTTTTATCACATTTTGAGGAAGTGAACACAATCCTTATTCTTTTGCACACATGGTCACACACACAGCCTCAGAGGAATCTGGGCCCACAAGGTCCTCATTAGAAGGCCCAGTTGGTTTATTGTCCTCATGTGTTGCCTCATGGGCTCCAAAATCAGGCCTAAAGACAAATGCTAGGAAATGTGGACAAGGCTCCTGGCCGGAATGAATCCATCTGTAAATCATTGTCTAACAAATCACATCACTGTCTGAGATAAAAAATAAAAAAAAAGAGCCAAAACAGTTCTTTGTAGATTGTCTTTCATGCACGGACGATGACAGCAGATAAAAGCCTGACTTATAGTCGTCCATACTTTTTCAATCACTTGTTTCACCTCCAAAAAGAATCTGAGATGGCACACCTCCACAAAGCTGCACCATCCAAAAAATTCCACTTAAACTATCTGAGAAGGGGCATCAAAATGCTCTGAGGGCTTCAAGTCTGGGTCATGGGTAAATTCAACTAATTTTACTATTTGTGGATCTATTTACACCTTTTACAAAGAGCTGCACCAGTTCGATCTTTGTGATCATGCCTATAAACCCCTCTATTTCTGCCCTGCTCAGAACAGGCTGTTTCTGTGTCTGTAGCTTTAAATGCAAATGAGCCGTCTCTAACCACGCCATGGAAAGGGGATGTGCCTGGGGCTTTCTCGCTTAAGGCCCAATTATTTACATTAAGTAGGCAGACTCAGAGGGCAGAACAAACACCTAGCTGTGGGAGTGTCAAGCACCTGGGGGAGGGGTTACTGCCCTTTGTGATGTCATAAAGGGAAAATCTCTGAACAGCCTGTCTGAGCTCACATTTTCTGAATAATGGCACAGGAAGGACGGAGAGGATAAACTTTTCTCATAATTAGGGGGTTTGTAGACAGACTAGGGACATGGTGAAGTATATTTTGCATGAAGTGTGAACTTTAACATTGTTACTGTTCGTGCATTTTTAATAATGCAAGCTACAATTTTGAAGGCTTTAAAGTTGAGGCAAAACTCACAAGACGGTCAGAGCCCTTTTCTCTGTGGAGCTCGCCGTCTTAAACCCTGGAGAATCCCTTTAAGCCTGATCAATTATCAGATTTTTGATGTTTATTGTGGAGGAGAGGTTTTAGCAAAAAAAAAAAAAAAGAACCTTCAAAACTACGCTCTAGTGATGACAACATTTTTTAAAGGTCGGATGAGTCAAGATGACAAATGGTACACAAAAGCCCTGTTCCCAATGTCCTCTGTCCTCTAAACAAAGGTTGTGTTCGTTGGGTTTAAACTAACAGCCGAATGGCTGCAGCCTCTGGATGATTTATTGTTTCTAATGTGTTCATTCACTGTACAGTCATGTGACTGTCCAACCGACCATGACATACACTGATCTGCCCTCGGGAGCAGAAACAGACATGCTGTACACATGTTGGCACACACATCTACACCCACACCCACGCACACACACGCTGCCTTTCTCATGGGCCAGTTGCGTAACAGAACAAGAACAAATACGTTTCTGCAGTTTGGTGCATCGGTTATTTCCAGTCAACTGCGATTCTAACGAGGTCATGCTCCGATGTTGACCGAGCTGGCATATCCTCGAGGGAAGATCTGCGTTAAGGGGAAACAAATCAGAAGTTGTTTCATTCGTAGATACAAGGAGACCCCACAACACAAACAAAAAAGCAGGATAATAGATACAAGAAGCTGCCAATCAATACAACCTGGTATTAATACATGCATCTTCGTCGAGTGTTCAGATGTGAAGCACGCACAACACAGACCGCTCAGCCTCACAGCCTCTTGGGCCACGGTGCTCTGCTCCGTTTTGAACGCACTTCTTGTCAATTTTATTATGTATTAGCTGTGAGCAAGTGCCAAGCTGGACAGCGTAGAACAAAACCAGACAGGAAGTCCAGTCAGTTTGTAAAGCTGCGCTCTGCTGTGCTCACGTTTCACAAAAGCGGACCCAGTGGGGCAGGATGCGTGTTTTCCGACAGAGCAAAACCGTGGCGCTGACAGAACGCGGCGCGCACACAGACTGTGGGAATTGGCAGCAACTCCAGAGTCCACAATTCTGCTGGTGTCAAAGCGCTAAAGCCTTTAGTCCTGAGCTGTGTGTCGTCTTCAGCTACAATAAGAAATGCTAAAGCTGAAACCTGATGTGTTACCCTCGACATAAAAAACACAAGCGTGATAGGTGTGTGAGAAAAAATGTCCCTGAATAAATTATCGTAGCTGAATAAAACATGTGAGTGATGCATTCCTGATGAGGAGTTCACTTTGCGGGCTGTTAAATAAGTCAGAGAAGTCAGAGCAGTTCAAAATGTTTGGTTTGAATTAACAGGAGAATCATTTATAAGCTTCTGATTTTAGTTCAACTTGGGTTTTTTTTTTTGTATTTGTGAGTTCAAAACCGAGGTGTGATTGCGTCTGGTTTTCTCTATGTTGTCAGGCGTACTTCTTCGGTACAACATTTTTAAAAAGTGTGGAGTGTGTGAAAAATCTCTTTGAACTGAGCATCCGAGTGAGATTTTAACGGATGAGCCTGGAAGCGTAGTTGCCAGCTGGTGTCTGTGGAATCCTCTGCTGTTGCGGTGTGCACGGCTGTGATAGTGAGAAGATCCTGTCCGGAGTTAGTCTCTGGCACGTCATCAGAGCTGACTGTTTGGCTTTTATTCACCGCCTGTCTTGGGATAAATGTGGTCCAAAAAGAGCTGAGGGGTGCTTCACCTCGGGTTCACCTGGTGTTAGGAGAGAGCAGGAGCTTTTGACACACAACATCAGACTTTGGTGGAGGAGAAGGAACAGCAGTGCGTCTCGGAGCGTAGGTTAGTAGCAGCTCGTCTTCCATGTGTGTTGCACGTCCTTTGCAACATCCAAACAAATCAGCACCAGAAGACCTTGCACCAATACCGTTGTTGTGCTCTCCAACATCGGAAACGTATCCCTGTCACACATAAGCAGTTAACAAGCCGACGGAAAAGGGCAGTAAAAACAACTGAAAGCAATCGTGCCTCGACTTCTTTGCAGTCCTCTCTGTGCTCTTTAAAGTCACTTTGGGTTTTGGGGTTGTCACAGTAGTGAAGGACAAAAGTTGCTATTTAAAACTTTTCCTAAATGTTGTTAATAGAAATCTGACTCCTCTAAATAATTACCTCAAATCTCTGCGCATTCTTTTGATGGGATGAGAGGAATGACTGAAGACGTCTCTTTCAGGTTAACAGAGTTTATTAACCCTATGAACCAATAATAGAAGTTACAGAGTCTCTGGGTTCAACACTACGTGTCCCTGACGACAGACAGATACCTGGTCAGTTCATGAAGTCTGAGCCCCGACTATCTTTCCCTGAACCCTTTTATACATGAGACAGAGAATATCTAACCAAATAATGCATTTGAGAATGTGCGGTTTCCTTCCTCCGATTGGGCAGCTTTCCAAATTATGCGCCTCCTTGGTTCCGCTTCTCTCATTGGTGCATCATACTCCTGAATCCTTTCTCCAATCTGTAGGGGAAGACACTTCCTACCTGTTTCTTATCACAACCTGACATCTCGTCTAGTAACCAATTCTTTTTAAGGAGAAGACAATTTAGGTAATTAAGAATCAAGGCTCACTCAGCCTATATAAAAGTGGGTGAGTGATTAACTATTCAGGGCCATAAACTAAACCTCTGTTTGATTTGGTGAGTGATTCAGTTTAAAGGGCCACATCAAACACACGTTGGAATGTGCACTCACTTCTGCAAGCCCTCTTCACAGAATACCTTTAACCTCTGAACTAAAACCTCAAACTATTAGATTAAAACACATATAATAACTGATATAATATAAATGTGAGCAACAATCATTCATACAATGGATATCTAATCATTCCTTTGTATTTGGTGATCAAACCTTTATTCAACAATACATTATTGCAGTAAACACTTTGATTATAAGCAGAAAAAGGCCTAATATTCTATCAGTAGCCACGACTAATTCTGAGGCGATCACGTAGCCAGCTTCAGGAATGGTCTGGAGAGCAGATAATACACTGATTAAGGCTGAGTTCTCCTCATCTCCTCTGTTGGGGAACTTTTGCATAAGCACATTATTTGAAGTCCGTGCCTAATTACGCATCGTGAAATGACAGTCGGGAAAACCTTATAAAAGCCACAGAGCATTAAATGTCAAGTTCATTAAAAAACTGCAGCCAGGATTTGAGTCATTGTGTAATAACTGAGTTTCTCTTATTGGATGCCCAAAGTTAGATTTAATGATGATTGAAGAACTTCTAATTATAGATCTCTGTCGCTGATTTGAACATTTTTAGCATTGAAATCAAAAGCCCTTCTTAACTTGCTTTGCTTCACTTATTGACATTTAATCAAACAAAGTGGCTCCTGGCAGGACACGAAACCTGCAATGAATTATTCATCGTGGTTAACATCATTAAGGGCGGTACCAGGGTGACTCAAAATACCGCAGAGGTTTCAAAATGGACGGGCAGATGAGGGTTTTTTTTTTTTGGTTTGTTTATAGGTTTCAGTTTGGGAAAGTTGAATCCCCCCGTGGGCTCCCTGCGTCTGACTCAGAGAGAGGTGAATGAGTGAGGAGGGATGAATAATGCAGGTCAGGATGCTATTGTTTGGAGCTCAGGGCGAAGCACAGGAGACTTTGTGAAATATTGATTGGCCACTTTAAAGTTGTTGTGTGAATGCTGACCAACCTTGTGAGGCGTGGATTGAGTTTTTCTTTGTCTTTTCTGGATCGTGAGAGTTTAGAGGTCCCCGTGACAACAAAGACACACTTCAGGTCAGATGTATAATACTCCATACTTCTCAAACGGGCAAGACACCAGAAAGGTTACAGGATACAGCTTAAAGAAAATGGATATTGTTGAGCATCAGTGCAAATACCTAATAAGCATTCTAGATAACCCACCATTCTCAAGATATATCATAAACATTGATGTCTGAAGTTTTTTTTTCTTCATTTTTTTTAAGTTTAAATACCTTCCTCCAAGTCGGAAAACACAATTTGCTTGCCACCATTTACATACAGCCAAAGAAACTATGGGCTCAAGAAGTGCCTATAGTTCCAAAGCCTAAAGTTCCTGATCTGGATCGCCGCCATCTTGTTTAAAAAATTAATGGTTTTACATTATAAATGTACAAATATTGACAGGGAATAAGGAGGAGAACTGGGCTCACAAACTAAAACATATCTATATAATGCAAAATTCAACCGCTGCATAAAGTCAGTTAACTCACAAAGTTTTTCTTTATGTTTTCTTTTAGACTCTTACTCTTTATGCTCTTTAGGAATTGACGATACTATTAGAGCCCGACCGATTCATCAGCCGGATGATAATATTAGCCCAACTTGTTTAAGTTAGTCTATCTCTACAGATCGAGCATAGATCAAAGGAAAATATCGCCCGATTTATCAGTATCGGATTTTCCGCAAAATTGGCTCCAAAAAACCCACATCAGCCTGAATCTTACACTGCAGCAAGATCAGACTCAAAGCACCTGGAAAAGAGACACTTGAGTGAATTGCACCTCTCAGCCTGGACACAGTTGGCTTTTTGCCTTGCCTGAGCAGTTATGAGAGACAAAACAGCGGCCATCTTGCAGTCTTAGAGATGGATTTGCCTCTCTGTGGGATCCTCTCTTAAGGGTTAGCACAGTAGCCCAGAAAACCCCAGGAGCAGCCAGAGAGGATGGTAACAAAAAAAAAAAAAAGAGAGGAAATGTTGGTATGGAAATGACACATGGCAGGGCAGTAGAGGAGGGAAATGCAAGGACAGAAAGAGATGGTGGAACTACAGGACAGTGAAGGTGAAGCGAGGAGAATGGACAGCGGTGCTATAATTATAGGACACCAGAACCTGGCTGTCTCTTCTGCTCCTCTTTTAGCATGACTGTACACGAATCTGCTCCACCTCTGCATTTCTTCTCCTCCTGACATTTTTTTTTGTGCACACAAAATCCTTTTTCCGTCCTCCAACCTGCGAAATGGTGCAGCAATTAATACATTTTTGACTCTTAACAAGCTTAGAGAGACGGATAACACAGGCGAGTTAGCCGTCTACTTTCCTCATCTTCGCTCGTGTCTGCCAATTTCCTCCCGCTCTGTCCCCGGCAAATCAGGAAAAAAGATCTATCCCCTAAAAACACACACTCACAATTAACATTCCAGTACACGCTGCTGAGTTCACTGCCGGTTTCAAAGGGGAAGTGTCTGCTTTTGCTTTTCTTCTGCGGGGGAAACTTCATGACATTTTCATTGTCCCACAGCCAGCCCACAGCTATAGCCTCCTGTTTATAAAGCCCGAGGAAACTGCAGAAAAATGTGCAGTAAAAATGTGAGTTTGTGAGATTGCATTTAATACATACAAGGTTTTGTTTTTTTGTTGGGTTTTTTTACAACAGGAAGTCTGAAAGAAAGCAGCAGAGATGCCAATACTCCATACACTCTAGGCGTATTAACTTTTCATTGCTCGGTTACATGTCGTCTGTTCTCTCCCCGTTTTCGTTGATTTTCTTTCCATCCAATTTCTCTTCTTCTCAAAGTGTCCACTTTCTCTGTGAAGAGGAGTAAAAGATCCCTCATGAATTACTTAAGCCATAGACGCTTGTCATCCACAATCAAGCCTTTAAGTTATGGAACGTCTAACTTTACAGAGCTTCTTTTTTTTTCTCCCCCCTTCTGGGATTTGAGTTCTTATACGACGCTCGGCTTTTATTTTTAGAAACGATAATGGCAAGTCTAAAGAGTCTGTCGACCAAACGTATCTCCAGGGACGCACTCTCTGCAGACAGTCGGATGAACATTTCATACGTATATAATTCATTATCTTTGCGGGAATGGTTGTCAATGAGTCACACTCATTGGGGGAATCTGCAGGACATGTTTGAGGTTCAGAGAAGGCAGGACTGGCAGGAAGTAAATCCAATACATTGATTTTGCAGTTATATACTGCTCTTTCAGACATTTATGGTGGATTCCTCTCTTTGTTTACTCACATTCTAGTTTAAAATAAGAAGCATTTTTTACCGAAGAAAGTATTCAAAACTGGCAGATGATACAGAGGCTTTGTTGGCAGGTCAACCTTCAGGCTTCTATATGACAAGGAGGCCGCCAAACAGGCTAGTCATTGGCTCTGGCTCAAGAGGAGAGACACTACTCAAGTCTGCTTAAAGTCCCCTCAGAAGAGATACTTTTCAACAGGACTTAGTTACTTTTCCAGCATCTTAGACTATAAAGAGCATTACAAGAACGCTGCTGTATTATTCATCCCATTTATGCATTAAAAGCTAAAGTTGTATGATCAATGTTGGGGGAAAAAAATCCAGTTCAAATTCTCCATGTCCTCAGCGGGTGGAAATATCCACTGTGTGGTTTTGAGCAGGGTGTGTCGGCCCACATCTGTGGGTCTCGATAGGTCTGCATCAGTCTCCGGAGCTTTCCACTCTCCTGAAGGCGTGCAACTGTCTTATTGTTTTCACAGTGACAAGGTAAGGGTGTTGGCAGGGGGGGGTGCTCATCTGGTCGGAGTTGTAGACATCTGACTGCAATCTGTGTCCAACGACTTTCCCTAAGTCCTCAGTTTGCTCTGTCATTCTGTATCTCTTTAAAGTACTAACAATGAATAAGAGCCTTCTTTGTGGACTCCCACAGAGTCTGCAATTTCATTTGAATTTCTATTTTTCCATGACTTCAAGCTTTTACTTAACCAAATTATACATCTTGAGAAAAACCCAGTGTTAGATCAAATTACAGAGGCAGTTTCTCTACTCTTTGAGACAGACAGCTACTGTGAAACAGTCTCCTTACATGGAAAGATTAACATTTTTTACCCTTCGATGACAGTGGTGTGGGGATTCAAAACGTTCTAAGGCGTGTGCTAAATTTCATGCTAGATGTATGGTGGGGTCAGGTTTTTTCTAATATTCAAATAGTGATAGCTGGCCGATAATGTAGGCCGATATTAGCATATCACGTGGCTATCGTATGGGCTTATTTCGTCTCTGATATGTGTCAATATAATGATTTTTATTCAATTTAAGTTTTTATTATTCATTATTGTGTCGTTTTTTTGTACAGTCATTGATTTCAAATGAGTGTTTTATATATGCATTTGAGGGATTAATTCAATAATTATGGGGTTTTTTTAGGATGTAAAGAAACTCTAAGAAACATATCAAAGATATCAACGCCAATATATCGATATCAGAATGTGTTCTCTCTTGAGAAACTTGACTTAACCTTGACCTAAATCCACAGGAAAGTATGTAATCTGCATTCATGAGTTCTAAATGTAAGAGACAGAGAGCTGCCAAAAAAGTGCCATCTGAAATCAAGTGATATTCCCCACATATTTGAGAATTGAGATGTTTTGACAGGGGCTGACTTCAGGAAAGTTGGAGCACATGAAGCCTGTTTGGCTGTCGACTTGCCAGAGAGCGGCATACGGTGGCCGTATAATAAGCAAAAATAGCTTTACCCTGAAGTTAACCTGTCATTTTGTTCCACAGAAAATCTTGCATGACACCCGAGCTGTGGGACCACATGCCTCAGAGCAGCTAAGGACCTTGGTGTTTTTCTGGTTAGTACAACAAACAGATCCGAATACCATTCATTGAAGCTGTGTCTTAACTTCAAACTGGCCACGTTTGTCTGATGGCGTGAACACATGCAGACATGTTTCTGTGTCTTTTCATCTGCATCAGCAGCTTATCGTTTGTTGTTCAGGAGCTGCATGCTTGCAGTAAGTTTGGCTGCATCTGTCAGAGTAACTTCCACATCAGGGGCAACAGCACAAAATATAAGCTCATTAAAATCAACACTTGCTGGAGGATTTTCTGCAAACTTTTTGCTGGAACTAATTTTAGGACAGGTTTGCATAATTTGCCCTTTGAATGACCCAACAGGCGTTTTTAAACAGAATTTTTGAAACATTTTTAAGAGTTCAGCCGCTCGAAGTTGACGCCTAAGAGAAGCTGGTTCGGATAAAGTTGATTGTGGACCTCTTCAGTTTGGTGATGGAGTTAAAGAACATCAAACCATTTAAAGTTAAAAGCTGTTTTTTATACAGATATGAATTGATCTACAGCAAAGAACCGGTGTAATGGTTAAGGAGAGGCTATTTTTTAGCTAACCAGGCTCTTGTCACCTGACTGAAAAGATGCTGGGCACCCGATTCTCCAGGTGGCTGTTTTGTTGCTGCTAGCGCTCAGATACAAAACGCTAGGTGGACACATTGTCATTAATAGAAATTTCTATGTATGTAAACAATCCAAACAGCATTTCCAATACCTCTAGTAGTTTGGTCATGGAGCTAGTTAGAAAAATGCCAAAGCTTTGGGATTGGGTAGAATGAGTTCAAATCTGATCAAGTTCGCAAGCCTCCTTCCATCGCTGCAACACCTGATCGTTTGCTGTTTGCCTGACAAACTGATGGGCGTCCACAATGGCTGTGTGGGGTGCAGTAAGGTCTTTTAGCATTCAATCAATATCTTACATATAACTCACAGCAGCCAATGACCAATAGGTTTACACTAATTACTTCCCCATCTGTTCTAAAATGATGAGCATTATAGAAGGTTTATTGGCTTATACAATATGAATACATGTCAGAAGTTATAGGGACTCCAAACATGCATGCTTGGTCCTCCAATTGCACTCATGTTTCAATTAACAAGCTGTGGTTCATTTGAAATTGTCGCTAGCACAAATGTAAACGAACCAAACATACGTTTTAAACGCACAAAGCTTGAACAGAAACATTTTGGTTCCAAAAGAATTCATCACCTCGTAAATTTGCCAGGTGAGTTGAAACAAACCATCCAACTTGACTGCAGGGAACAATCCCAACAAGCTAACGAATGCAACATAACTGTTGTACACCCGCTGAGTGATACTTTTCAAGATTTGCTTTCACCAGATGCAAAGAAGAACGACGAAAAGCGTGGAAAAAGTGTTTAAGATTTCATGCGGCAGCTTTTGAGAGCTTTTCATTCCTTCTCAAAGCTTGGGTTTCTTCCCTCGATTCATCTGACAGACCTTAATGCTTCCCTAAGAGCCAAAGGCGGCATTGTTCAGACGTCCTGCTTGGTAAAAGTACAAAAATGGACTTCTACAGATGTAGAAATACAGTACGAAGAATCAGAGGGTATGAAATATACATGAAGGGAAGTGGATGCTGTGGTTGGCCTTTTTATTCCAAAAGCTCTCAACATGATCTCAATGGGGAATTTAGAGGCTGATACCAGAGCAAATATAGAAGAGCTATTTTGTGCCATGGGATAACAGAACACCTTTAGCGAAGTAACAAAGGGCTGACTGTTGAGTGCAGCAGAAGAAAGAAGAAACATTATGGCTGTTACATCCAGTCTGTTCTTTCCACCGACTCTTCGTTGAAAAAAAGACTCTTTGGGTAAGGACTACAGAATGCCATTTTTCTGCCCCTCATTTTTCATTTCTTTTAATGTGCGGCTTAACCTCAAGGGTCAAGTAGATGGTCATATGTTCAAGCCAACAGCCACTGACCGAGCTGCCCTATTTGATACATTGATATTGAGAACATGTTGGTCAAATCAGTGTGGAAGTCGAAAGGGTCAAATCCAATACAAATACTCGATCTGCAAATGTACTTTCCCCCCAAGTGAAATCACTGAAACAATACGAATATAAACCCCTCAAAGGTTTGTCAATGAGCTTAAACAAAGAATCCAAATGAAGTGGACACACATACCACTTCCTCATGCATTGCAACATCCCACACATACGGGGAATACCAGCCTGTTTGTGAAGCAGTGTGCTAAAAGCAGGTGAGGAATTGCATTATTCAAGACATGCAATGGGAAACAGATGTTGGGATACTAGGAGGTTAGGAGACAAATAATCCCTTCCAACATGTCTCACATGTCAACGCTCAATCACATGTGCAGGGGAATGAACTCAACCAAGACGAGGATAAGCTGTAACGCTACAAGAACAAACTACATGACCACAAATGAAATACATTTGGTTAATAGATAATGCATGCACGCAATCATTGTCTGTGTGTAAATCTGTACGGATGTTTGACCTTACAACCTTTCTCGTTGTCACCGCGGGCAACAATCCTCCAGACTGTGACCTTCTACCAGTGACTTCGAGTCTACTGTATCCTCAAACCACCCTCGCAGCGAGTATGAGTGTCATTGAGGAGAAGGGATTGCTAACCTGGATTACGCTGGATAAATGAGCAGCCCAGATGTTTCACCCTTGCTGCTCTATCAGCTCTTCCTCCCTGCACTCTATCTCGAAAGCCTGATGATTGTTGTTACTGCAGATTAGTGTGCATTTCCAAGGTCAGATTGGGCCAACTCAAAAGTCCCTATTTTCACAACATTTTTTTTGTCCTTGTTACTGGTCAAACTCATGGTCTTATTAACAATAATAATGATAATAATGATAATAATAATAATAATAATCACTTTATTTATATAGCACATTTAAAACAAATTGTTTACAAAGTGCTTTACACAAAAAACAAATACAAATTCATCAGCATTTAGAGAAGGAACAGAGGTAAACTGATGGACCAAACTAAAATAAAAGGCTCAAATAAAAGTGAAATAATAAAAGGAGTAGGAATTATAAACTACTAAGAGCAGTAAATACAGGAAGGGAGAGACTGAAAGGCTAAAAACATATACGAGGAGATAGATAAAAAAAAGCAATTAAATTAATGAGGAAAAGGAGAGATAATTCATTACAGTTTGATGTTGCCCAGGTTTGCAATGGATTAATCCGCAATGTGCATTCACATTTTGACAACTGTAGTATAACACAATAAAACTGATCAAATTAACAAATATTTGACTGGTAAATAAATCTAGTTAAATATGCAATAAAATAAGCCGATACCCATAGTCACTGGATAAGCAAATATTGGCTGATATTTTCGGCAGGCCAATTAATCAGTCGGGTTTTGATTCCGGGTTCAACCTCTGTGTTATTAAAGCACTGCCCTTAAAAATGAATCTTCCCATTCGCTGGATTGGATTAATACATCTATATAGTTTGACATACATAGTTCTTTGTCTGTTAAATTTCTTCTGTACGGTTCTCCTTTAGTCTGAGTCGTGCTTCTTGCTCATTAACCTCATTACACTTTGAACTGTCCTTTGGGACCCCTGAGCCATCTATGAGCCAAAGAACAACCTGCTAATAACCCTCCCTTTTTGGAGAGAAATCCCAAGGAGGGACCTCCATTTTGGATGCCACAGCATCAGTGAAACGGTGACATTTGAGAAGGATAAGTAGACTCCCCGAGGACCATCAGCCACAATCTGACACACCGGCAGAGATCATGCTGCAGTGTCATGGAATCAAACACATTAGCTTGTGATCGTGATTACTGTCAAAATGAAGATTCAGTTTTGCAGCCTTCATGTGCTTCCTCCTGCATACTAATAAATTCCTAAAAGATAAGTTTGGCTTCAAAGCCTTTTGCCGAGTTCTTTCTTGTCCTGTTTACTTTGGACTGAAAGTTTATGAATAATCACAGGAGACAAAGGCCAGATTTGACGTTTCTAAATGCTAATCAAGGTAGGAGCTTAGGGCTGGTTGTGCTGAGCCAGTCAAATGAGGAAAAAGGGGAAATAAAGAGCGACGAAGAGCAGAGGAGTCACCCATTTTATTAATTGTGTTGGTTCTCGCAGATGCCCTTTGGAAAAGTCAGTGGACTTAATTAAATTACCGCGCACGCTCAGAGGAGGAGGAAGCAATACAGAAATGACCCTTTAAAAGAGAACCATGCCAGCTTTCAATCCTTTATCTACTGATGGTGAGCACCAACGGGATGCTCAAAGATCTTAAAGGCCCTGAGAGTCCTTCATTGATATATCTGGATTTATAATAAAAGTCTTTTAAAAAGAGCAATACTGAAGTAATAAGCGGCTTGCATTTGCAGACCAAGAGGTTATCTAAGCTTCAAAATGTGACACACCGAGCATCAGTTCGATGCAAAAAAAGACAAAGATGTGTGGTTCCAAAAATAAATGAGCAACATCTAATTAGGTTTTAAGTACAAAACTAGCTAACAAACATTTCATATCTAATGACTCTCACAGAAAACAATCCTGCAAACTCTCACAAAGCATCACAAATATATAATAACACAAAGTTACCAAAAGTAATTCAGCTTCTTTCAAGTTGTTTCACAAAGGTTTTCAAAACATGATCTCCTGGCTGAAAATGTAAATCCATCCATTGCCACCAATGTTTACTCTGTGCAAACTTAATTAGCCAATATAAAAATATCAGTGACAGGACAGCATCTAGAAAGGATGCCTTAAGGCTTATCAACGGTGTAATATTCTTACGTCATATTCGGGGCACTGACCTACAGTTGCTGCCATTTTTGACTTCCAGGAAGAAGCTGGCTTTAAACAGCGCGGTGCATGTTGAACAAACACAGATGATTCTGGCAATATTGCCCATGCTGTCAGCCCTGCCGCTCTCCTGTATATTGCCCTTCAAACCCTCCGGGCCCCATGATGTAAAGGCATTCTTTTTCCAGGTCAGCTCGCCTGTTTGCCTCTCACAGCTGAGTCTTTCTGCCTGCATGTGCGCACAGCACATATAGGATAATTATGCAGCGTCCACGGGTCAACAGAGTCTGGCAGCAGAAGCTGGCACGAAGGAGTAAAGCGGTCATGACATGGTTGCCCTTCCCCCTGCACATGTTTTAAAGGCCTGAGGCATCGCCCGAGGTTATGAAGGCTTATGCAAAGGGACAGATGCATACCAAGTAATATGGCAAGACTGAGCACGGAGAGGCAGAACGGAAATGCCAGTTCCCGTTGTGGCACGACGTTGAAGTGCTGCTTGGGAAGTAATGTGCAATTCTCCTCATGTGCAGCGCAACATGGGGAGAGAGCGGCAATCACCAAAGCATGGAGAAGTCACGACCACTCTTTGAATTACCAAGCACGATAAAATTCTCTGTTAAGGCAATAAGAAAAATGCTAAATCGAAATCTGAATTTATGAAATTTAAAAGCAATCAAAGCAAACCAGCATGGAAGTTAATAAAGAGCGACTGTGGGACCCTGAAGCAAGAGTTCTGAGGGTGAAACTATCTATCGTCACACAGTAGTTGTGTTTTTTGTGTTGGAACATGTCGAAAACAAGATTCATCTCAAAGGGTTATTCTACAAATCACTTAGCAGACGCTTTAATCCAAAGCCACATACGTCAGTCCCTGTGGACATTACTACTCTGTGCTTTGCAACAACCCTAAACTATGTAAACCTGCTAATATATAAATTAACCCCTCATTTAAAAAACTGAAGCTGACAGGGGAGTTGGCTTGTTTAAATGGTTTTCTCATGGTCCAACTGCCTCGTTAGAAGAAATTATGTAAAACACCTCCCGTCTTTGTTTCCACAATTCTTCCCCCCAAAAAAACTAAAAGATATTAGCAAACATTTAATTTCCCCTCTGACTTCCTTTGTTGCGGCGGGCAGCCTCCGAGCCATGACACTCGGATGGCTCTGCAGTCAGCCGTGCACTGACTGACTCTTCAAATAGATAATGACTTTTGTTGTAATTGGTTGAGCTGTTACAGTATATGAGGTATTTATGACATTGCAGGGCATAATGCAACCCCACTATACTTTACTGTAAATATAAATGGCAATGACACATTTGGATCTATTTTTGTCATTCCCAGAAGGAAAACAGTGAATATATAGTACGTCTTTTGCTGTAAGGAAGGCACATGGAACTATCGCTATCATAAAATAATTCCTTAAAAGTTCAGGGAGATGAGAATACCCTCAGAGTTACTACTCATGGGACTATTGCCACTTGTTACTGACATGTTCTGCCGTTCCTCTCTCCAACACCTTTGGCCCAAAATGTTTAAATGGACTTTTTCCACAAAGGAGAGCCATAATGATGGTAAGTATGACCTGTACAAGAGCGTATGTCACCTCTGAGTTCAAGACATGTGCTTTTATGGGTCTTCTTCTGCTGTACAGATGGGCTAAGTGGGTCAACAGACGGTGGATGTGTGTCAGTGATTCCCTTCCGGTACAGAGTTGACCTCCTCCTAGCTTGTTTGGGATTCGCAGTAACACAAATATACATGCTGATGCTCGCTTAAAAGCAGCATTGGCCTGTTTGTTTCATGTTCAAACTGTATACAGTACACAGCTGGAATCTCTGAGCGCGCTGGGCCAGCTCTGAAATAAACCCCTCAAATGTCAGTTTGAAACATATTGGAATTATTAGTAATTCACTTTGAGGTTATAAATCCTATCCTGCTGTACGGGGCAGGTTTGCACCTTGAGGCGATAAATGGGCTGAACAGTGATTCTTGAGTAAGCCAGTATTTACTTCATGAAAAGATTATTGGAGAGTCGGTTTCAACTTTTGTTATTTGAACGTCATTGTCACATCTACACTCTACATTTCAAATAAGAATCCTCGACTTCCATCTGGCATTTGTGCTGACCCACAAAGGTTTTCCCAAGAGTTTCATCATGTTACACATCTGGTTGTCTGCTGGAAAAGTTCCCCTTGTTTTCAGTGTTTTGAGGTCAAAGTGGTTTTCACACAAAACTCTTAGATTTATGCTATCAGAAGTCAGAGTTATAATGGTTTGTGATCAAATAATCTACATTCCTGTGCAGTAACTCAGGAGTTCCTTTAAGTCTGAGTATCAATGTATACAAGTTTATCAGGTTAGGGTCAGTCCACAACACCTCTCATGGACCCTTTCCCATATATGAGGTAATTGGTGATTGGTTTATTGGCTCCCTCATTCCCTTAAGTTATAGTTTCCAAATTGTGTAGATATGATTTTCAAACCTTATTCACACTCAGACAAGCTCCCTTAAAAATACCACAGACACAAACATAGTGTCCTCTGGCCTAAATGATTCACCATTGGATACATGGATTACATGGATGGAAACACAGTGTTCTTTATGTTATGAATCAGTGCAGCAAAGCAGTGAAGAGTACCAGGGGCTGGCATGGGAAAAATAAAGTCTGATCTTTTTACTTAGGGGACATTTTACTGCAACCCACACAAAAGCAATACATTTGAATTGTCTTTTGAATGTCTCATAAGAGCAACTGTAAATATTAATTCCTCAATGATCTCTCACTCTTGAACGATAGAGGACGTTATGAAAAGGACTACCATTATCACAGAGATGAGCAACAAGGGGGCCATTTGGGAAGCTTCTCTCTCAGCAGGAGTACAAAAAAATGGATGCACATTCATAAGCTAACTACGATGCTAAACACGAAAGACCAAAGGCCTTCCTCCTGGGTGGCCTGTAACATTATCCTACCACTTTGCAGGCAAGCCAGCACATCTCAAGATTATCTCTCTGCATGTCCATGGGCACGGGGAGCCAAGATACAGACATGAAAATCAGCTCTACATCCTCTGTAATCTTTATAGACTGCGAAAAAGCCACCGCTCAGAAGCATGGTTCATTCACTATTCACTTTAATCATTTTTTTCCCCACTTGCACTGAAGCAGATGATTAGGCAGGTCTTGTGCTCCCTGGTGGAGCTTGACTTAGCTGCTGATCATGTTGTTGGGGGGGGGGAGAGGGGGGGGGGGGGGCTGCTGGAACAGCTTAGGCCATTCAAATCTTTAATGCCAGCAGGAGGGGGTCTACATTGCCCTCCTTAAGCAGAATTTGGGGAAATGGGTTAATCTGTATGACTAAAACACTCGCCAAACATTAGTTGGCTGTTTAATGGGAGTAAATGGTGCCAACCCTGAAAGAAAGGAACCCAATTCATGCAGTCGCTCTAAGTTTCAGAGAAAGTCATCAGTCAAATCAATAGGAAAGTCAAAAAAACATACAGAATACTTACTGCAGCACTCCAGTCCATTTATTTATTCAATATATAACCAGATTGAAGTTAAACTGCTTCTACGCATCAGACAGCAGAGACATGTGTTGATTTTTTTTTTGACATGTTTGAGGTTTAAATGCTTGAGGCATTTCATATTTCTGACATTCAAATGCTTTGAAGCCTGGATTATGGCTCATCTGTACCCAACATCTTTGCTGGAGCTACCCAAATAATATACATACTGGGGGAAGCACCATGGTTGAGTTTTATAGTCGCAGACACCTGTCAATCAAGCAAACACGCCACTTTTTAACCATTCCTTACAAAACCAGAATCTTTTCAACCATCACCAGGACAAATTAGCAGATATTGATATGTTCATATCAGCAAATATTTTGGCCTGGCTGTTAAATTGATCGGGCTCTACCGAAGACAATCCCTCATCCAAAACACAACTGGGTTAAAATGCAACGGTCTCCTCCAATCTGGTTGAGACTTTTAAAAGAAAAATTCCCCCCTCCTCCTTTATGAAAGGGACAATTCACGTTTCAGACATGGGGAATTTCTTCTGGGATTCACGATCACCATTTCAAAATCTCAGAAGATAAGAATCTCCACTTTTACATCAAATTATTTTTCCCCCAGCTCTACTGTTGAGTTCCCAATAAGGTAAAGCAGCCAATTCCAAAGCTATTGAGTATTATGTCTGATTTTCCTTATTGAGAACGGTGAAATAGAAATACAAAACTTTGGAAATTAAATTGGTTTGGGTTTGGGAAAATCAAAACATCCGCTGATCGTACTGCTTGCTGTTTTTGCCCTTTGGGTGATGACCACTAAGATCTAAAAGCAACTCAAAGCTGGTGTAAAAATTGCAATCATTATGAAAAAATCAGCTCTTTGAGTGAAGGAACAAGACAGATGCATGTAGTGTAACATCTTGTGTAATCAGCAAATGGGTGCACAGCATGATGTCTTCAGTTAATTGAAGTGGGGTAATGGGAATTTTGAGAATGTTACAATATTAACTTGTTGGTGCTGGTTAAACTGAGACGTACAGATCTAGCAACTTACTTTATGGAGGCTGTGCATGTGCAACTGAAAGAGACACATCTAGAATTGAATTTCTGCTATTTATTTTTAGGATGATATCCCAGAAGGATTTGATGGATGAGATGAGATGCTGGATATCTTCGACTTCCTCACCATCCATCTGCTAAGGATCATACACACAGAAGTGGCCAAGAAGCTCAACGCTCCACGTAATGGAAGCATGAGTTTTCCCAACCGCTGGACAAAGCACTTGCAGCACCGGTTTCCTCAGTCTGCTTCACGCTTGCCTGAGCCTGAACACATGACAAGTAAAACCCGAAGGGTCGGGGGGGGGGAGAGGAGGAGGAGGAGGAGGAGGGGAGGTGCAAGAAAAAGATCCTAAGTGTTTTGAATTGCGTGTTCAGCGGTTGTGTGGATGCGTGAATCTGCGTCTCCTCTCTCACCTTTGTTTTTCATCTCCCACTTTCTCTCCCTCTCTCTCTATCTCTCTCTCTCTCTCTGGTTACTCACTATTGTTTTCTCCGACTGGAATCACTGCACGCTTCTCTTCTTTTCTGTCAGAGGACCATGTGAGGCTCTTGAATGTAAGTGCCTCCTTTGTTGTTGAATTCACTTTCATTGAGAGCGTTCCTTTAGAAGCAATAGGTTTAAGCTTTTCGTTTCTTTTTTCTTTTCCTCGTAGCACATGCACAATGAGATGTCATACATCAGGGGCAGAGTGGGTCAGGACCGGCTGGCTGAGGGTGTTTAAGAAGCTTGATTGCTCCATGTGGTTGAAACGTGGGAGCTGAACACACGTGCATGCTGCTGTCATTGTCTCAGCGTGGCATTAGTGTAGCTGTGTATTGACTTAAATTAGGTTTGCTACATGTGTTCTTCATTGTTCTTTGGTTGACGTTGTTTTTCTAAATGTCCTCAAGTGTATCATTATAGCTTTACAAGGTCTTTAATTTAACTGTGAGTAGCCAGATGAATGAACAGGGAAATACACTGCATAAGTAAAAGTGAAATATAAGGACCTTACATATCAAAACAATGCAATTAAACAGGGTTTTTAATATGCTATAAAAACTTTGAACTGGGGGAGTGAATCAGCTAAATTGTGGTTAAACAACATTTAAAGGCACAGGAAAGCATTTAATCAGATGCCATTTGCCCTTCTGTCACCTTTGCACTTCATTTAGCAGCAATGCATTCGAGCCAGTGGAGATTTTCTTTGGTCCTGTATTATGTTAAATACAAGTTGGCAAAGGTGTTCGTTTGAGTCGTTTTAACAGCTTGGCGCAAGTCGCAAGAAACTGAAATTGTGGAAAAGGCACTACTGTTCTACGTTGCATGTTGACTTAAGCAAATGCTATGTTTGTTTTAGCATTAGCTGGTTATCTCAACTTATCAAATACCTGGCTTTGATCAATGCCTCCCAAATTAATATTCGTGCAGCCATGACCTTTGAAAAGTTGCATTTCCTAATAACGGAAACATTTGAATGCAAAGGCAAACTACGAGCTCTGTCGAAGGAAAATCAATGAAAGACTGAATGGTGTTTTTATTGTGTTATCGCACTATAGCGCTACATTTTATTGGTACTAATCAGTGTATTTTGCTCTTAAACATTTTCTCACTGGAGATCCTTCATGTAAGCTTTTGTAAAATACAGATATGATGCAGGGAAATATTAAACTCGCTCTTTGAACCATTCAACTATGACGTCATGTGATAAGTGTTTCGGATTTCTTTGAGTTTTCACATCAATGTTTCTGAAGTTTCAACATTTAAAAGCATAGCATGCTCCACTGCAACGCAATGTGTCTGAACTAAATCGCAACTGACATTGCCAATGAATAATACAAATAGTCTGTACATGCTGCTATCAATTATGGACGACTTTCCTGAGCTGCATTCTGACTTTAGAGGTCTATGGTGAACATGTGTGTCTACCTACACTACTCCTAGAGGGGGTTTATTTGGGATGGGCTCATTTAAATCTCACTGTGGACTTTTGCAGTGTTTTTATGTAAATGATTTTGTTCGTGAAAGGTCAGTACACAACAACAGATTTGTAAATGTTGCATAAATATTTGACTGCTGGTGCAGTCAGTTGGATTTTGGTACAGCTGATTTGGCAACCTTCACATTCTTGTCTTTTTATTCCAAGCAACATATTTTGAACACCTTTATGACTTTCATAGGTTTTTACACAATATTGAGCTCTTGGGGAACTGTGTTACTTTACCCATCAGGCACTTTAAATGATGCTGATCTTCTGTAGAATAAGTTTGAAGGCGTCCTGTGCATTGACCTTTTCTACCAAGAGGGACCAACAGAAACCATTTGACATTTGATTATATTAGTATCTTAAAAAAATACTTGTATAAGATTTCCAGTCCCTTTCTTGCACATTTTGGATTCCACACACTTGTTTCCCGTATCAGTGCAGACATTTGGAGAGGGACGTGCTGGAGAATGAAGCAGTATGTGACAGTTACATGAAGCTACTGGCGATGAGCTAAAACAAACATTGCGTGGAAGTGCTTGGCTCCTGACGGTAATGAGAAAGGTTTTGTAAATGGAAAAAAAGGGATTTAAAAGTAAAGGTAATGTGTTGTATCCGAGCCCATCAATCAATGAGTCAAGTTTTGGAGGTTTCTTCATGTTAAAAGGTTGGGGTTTTTTTTTCTTTCACTTTTGCCAAGTGCTGGCTGTTGGTGGATAAATGTAGGTCTATAGATGCTCTTTATAAAAAGTACTTTACAAAATTCAGCCCCTTCTTGATTGTGATTGGTTGGTAAGAGAAACATTGACGAGCATGTCGCCGTTCTCAAAGCTAAAGTTGTTGAGAGCGCTGTGAGGGGGTTTTGGCATTTAGAATGATGATGGTTAAAATGCTGAACTAACTTGGTTCTGTATCAAAAACAGGCTCTGCCAGGGCTAAAAGACTGCAGTCTGTGGACCTAGGCCCTTGTTCTACTTTTTGTCCTAGATTTTTTGGGGGGTTAAGATAAGAAATTGCCCGTTGTTCTCATGAAAAGTGACAGGTGGTGATTTGAATAGCAGGATATTAAAAAATGTCCTTTTGAAGTTCTCAATATTTGCAGATAGTTGAAATTACTCCCAGTTTTTAACACCCTTTCTGCCATATTTGGAGCCCAGCAGGGTCTCAAGCTAGGGGGCCTTGGCACCAGCAACTGCCAATGTGTCCAATCTTTTTCATGCCCAGCCAACTCCCCCACATTCCAGCCATAAAATCCCATCTCTCTGCTGAGGACTCGAGGGCTTGGCATTCAAGTCCAAGCTCCCCAAGCGCCAAATTCTGGCTCCTGGCCACCTCCTTGTCTTACACCAAAGCTCAAGAAAATCGGTTTGAAAAGAGAGAAAGTTAAAGTGGGAAAGTTTGGAAAGAAGTAAGGCTAGTTTAAATGCAAGTGGAGGCATTTTATTTGCACTGACCCTCTTTTATCCACCCTGGGGCTATTGGGCTGTGTGAATGGGCTGGTTTGTTCTACGGGTGACCAAACATGGCACTTGAATGTTTATCTGCATAATGACAAGCTTGCAAGAGCCAAAGACACTTGGTGATGCGATGGACCGTGAACTAGTCAAGTGGCCTGTTCTGTCTCTAAACGCAGAACTTTGGCTCATCTGCAGCTTCAGCTGTGTTGGTGTTCCAATGTCTTTCAATGCATTTTGAGCTAGAGCCAACCACTACAGGACAATTATAGAGTCTGTCTATTGTTAAAGGTGCTGGGAACCTTGTACAGATAGCACCACCGCTGCAAGAGCTCACACAAGAATAACCATAAAAAACAGATCGAACAAGCACAGACCCTCCAGACGTTTTTTTTATTTTGTAATGGAGCTGTGACTAAGATAAAGCAACGTCGACTAGATTAAAATTGTGATCTTTATCCGATTAATTATGTATTTATCAGAAACTGGCTAATAAAAACTACACAATTGTAAAGATTCCATTGCCCACAACACAGTAAGGGAGCAGGTCTTTTAAAACGGTCGATGGAACTTGTTTTTTGTTCTTGTTACCTGCCATTAAAACAGTACTGTCAACTGTGCTGCTCCATTATGCTCCAAAGAACACAATGTCATCGTTTATCAGTGTTGCCAAGCCTAAATTTAAGGCAGTCGATTTCTAAACTTCATGAAGTAAACAAAATGTGTACTAGCTGGTGGTTAATGGTGTGCAAAAAT
Organism: Symphodus melops; assembly: GCF_947650265.1. Taxonomy (NCBI): domain Eukaryota; kingdom Metazoa; phylum Chordata; class Actinopteri; order Labriformes; family Labridae; genus Symphodus; species Symphodus melops. The sequence continues at coordinate 6,085,320 of NC_136713.1, forward strand.
GTCCACAAGTTGACGTTTTGAGCTTTGGATTTCATGAGGGTAGTCGACTGCATAACCTTTCTTAAACTAAGGCAGTTTACACAAAAACCAGCCATACTGTAATTTTTTTATGGCTATTTTTTGGGACAAGTGAACCATGAAATACAATCAGGGATGGCTGATCAATTAGATGCCAAGATCACCTGACAACAGCTACATTATCAGGCGCAATCACAAATTTATAAAATGTGTCAAATCTCTTCTATCTACACTGGAAAGTGGTTGGCCAAATATTAAGTAGGACTAGACTTACACTTCCTTCCTTTCACTTCCTTTTAGCCAAAGCTCAAGATATATCCAGGTGTTATGGTTAAATGGCTCTTTGTTATTTTTCTGTTTTCCATTTTGTCATGCAGTCAGAGGCTGCCTTGTGTCATCCTCAACAATTTAAAACCTTGACTGAATGAAAGGTCATTCTTTCACCTGACGGAGTCAACAAAACCTTATCTGTAATTGTGAGCACAATAGAAAAGCCCTCCTAAATGCAAATAGATGGTAACTCCAAAACAAGATTATTCTCAACAACACAATAGCTGACACCATTTGTCTCATCTGGTTCACAGAGTTTTTGTGCCTTTGCGGCTTAGTATGCCATTGATTGATGCTGTAGCTTGGTGTGCATAATGCTGCCTGCATTAATTGGCTCTTTGATTAGCTGAAGCTCCAAGTCAGTGTCTGGCCTATAAGCAGAAATGGATCGATGTGTCCTTGCAGGGAATACATAAACTGGGGGAGCAGCGGCAGAGACGGGAGAGATTTGTTCGACAAAAGAGAACTTCAATCAAGATATTACATAAAAGCTCTGCCATGCGATTCATCTGGGAGTACCCACTTCTGCCGTGAAAGATATGTTAAATCAAAGTAATTTGTAGATTATCACCCACAGATTTGCATTGATTTGCAGTGAACTTTTCTCTATCTGGTCGAGCTGAATCAAACCATGCAAAATGACTTTCATTTTTAACCCATCTGTCTTTACATGTTTGGCTGACCTGAAATAAAGCCAATACCTGAACTCCGTCTTTTGCTAAATTGAATTGGAGACAAACAAGTCCACAACAAATGATTGTCTGGCCAGTGAAAGAATGGTAAAAATGAAAGATTCATGCCAAAAATTGTGGTGCACTCAAATTCTTACCAGACAGGAATTATCAGGGCAACCAGTGACAGAGAAGGATCACATTGTAGGACCATACTGACCAAACCAAAATCCAATATGGAAGCTTGTAAAATACAAAAGGAAAGCTCATCTTGCATAAATGGTAATATAACATAATTGGATTTGTGTGCTGGCAGATGTTTACTGGAGGTTTGATAACTTTCGGTCAACGTGGATCTCCGGGTTTTAGACCACAGAAAGAATGTGTTTACTCAAAAGGATTGGAGTCGCTTGAAAAACCACACTGTTTTGGAAAGTTAGACTCATTTTATCACTAAAGAGGAAGTTCAGCTCAATTGGTTTAAGGAAAATTTAACTTTGATAAATTCCATTCGAACTGCAAAGCCCTCATTTGAACTCCATCTGTCTGTATATGTGTTTTCATAAAATCTATTTTCCATTCTCTTCATGAGGTACTGCATCTACAACCTGATTAGTGTTACACAGGTAAATGATGCTTTTTTCAAGGAAGGACCAGAGATCGTCTCTTTTTCTCGCCGCATTGTTGGGAATGGATTCCTTTGTGCAAACAGATAACACATGCCGAGATGTATAAAGCTGTGCATGCCAATAAAGAGTCATGCAATATCACTAATGGGCTTATGGATTGCCTCGATTGTTTTTGGGAGCAGTAACAAAACACGCTTACACAATTACACACATAAGGCTTTTCTGAAATGTCTCTGTCTATGCTTTGGAAAAGTGTGGCAAGGGTTTTATTGATTGAACTTTTGAGGTCAATACGTGTGTGTTGGTGTGTGGGTTTGTGTGTTTGCAGCTCCCTGTGTTTATCTGTGCTGGTTTTTGGAGAATAATGACGAGGTGTTGGAACCGCCTGCGGGGACAGCTCGAGCTCAAGAGAGAAATAAGACACATAGCGAGGGCATGCGGCCATGTTGGAAGCAAATGTCGGCAGCTTTAAGAGGCTTTGTTCCATGGCTTTCGACTCTGTGGGCCCAAGAAACTACCTGTGGTTGTCTAAATTTAAAGTGACCAACACCCTGAAAGCTGCCTCTTAAATCTCCTCCATGTTTCTTTTCTTTGGTCATGTACTAAATGCTGTGTTTCAACATTATTCAAATGAAATGTTAATTCATGTTGTCATTCGTAAGAAGGTCCTGGGCTTCACTGGTCAAGAATCAAGTTGTTCACTATCTATTAAGAATGGAAGAAGCCACTATGATGTCACCCGATGTGATTTTGACTGCTGTTTTGCACCTTTAAATGTGGTGTTTTTTCTGTCCACCATCTTATTTTCTGGAGCCATAGTGGATTATTAGTCTTCAGCACTCCATAATCAGTCCATCAGTCAATGAATAGTCTCAGTGGTGTCGTCCTTGGTGTGTTAAGAGGAATTAAGAAGCCCAATGGTAATGGTTGCCATATTCGGAACGCTAACTCCAACAAACTAACAAACATCCAGCCAATCTAGAAGCAGGACGAGTGGTGGAGTGGATGCTGGCCATATGTTTTTTTAGTTGCTGAAACACACCAACCTCATCATCTTGCTCGCATATTTCCAACCGATAAAAAAACAACACCAACAAAGCTCAGTAACAGGATTGAGCTATATTTTGCAACTACATCTATCTCCTCTCGACCCCAAAACAGTGTTGGTAGATGGCGGTACAACATCAGGCTACATTTTCTTGAGTGAAAATTTGTTACGGCTGGTTCTCGGGGTCCGATATGTAAAAAAAAAAAAGTGACAAAAACCTGACAACAAAAACTCTAGATAAGGAAGCCCTAACCCTCCTACAGCGGATAGTTAAAGGTTATTAAAATGACACCTGAGCTGCAAAAGACTGGATTAATAATTCAACCATTAATGATCCAACTGAGAGCATCATTTATTCCATTCATAATTCATTGGCTGTCTTACGCAGTCGTCACTGCATATGAAACCCCCTCTCAAGCTTCATACAAAATGTATGTTGTTTGATTAATGCTCCAGCTTTGGATTCCCCTTGCGCATTTCATACTCCAAACAGGCTTTTCTTGCAAGCATCTGTGTATGACTTTACATGGGGAACCATAGGGGATACATTGAACTGTTTTTCCACTATAAGCAAAGTGAGACTTTTCCACTACTTCTTGCATCCATCTGTAGGTTTAATTGTGAGCCGCCATTGAGGCCCATAAATCAGAGTATGTTCTGATTGCTTAGTCGACAATTACATTAACTAATACATTAACCACACACATACACACAGTTCTGCACTACACTGCAAGGACGAGGGCCGGGGAGAGTGATTCTCACTTATAACTTATTCATGCTTCACGCCTCCACGCTGCACACCTGGGAGAAAAGTCAATATTTTTTTCACAGCGGGGAGATTAATCTAAAGCAACGGTATGCAACATTAAAATAACTACTGGCTCCTCAAACTTTGCCACATACGACTTCTTATTACCTCCTTCGCAGATGCAAACGAAGAAGGTGCACTTTATTTTTTTCCCAAGCTGCATTGCGTTAATATTAATGCATTGTGGTGGCCATGGCAGGAATCAGTGTCCCAGCTGGAGCAGTTTCAGGCTCGGCGGATTAAATTATCAGCGCTAGATTTGAGAGATTCAACTTTAAAAGGTCACTGGCGCCAAATATCTATATTGGCTGTATTCATTTGGTGAAAATGACAACAAATTGCAGGAAAGACATTAATTTATCCTACTTTTTATGTTGATTTTCAAGTCCAATCTTCAGTTAATCAGATATCAGGATGTATGAAGGTGTACCCCTTGGCTTTTGGGAGGTATGCTAATGCTAATGCACATTGAATTTAATGAGGATTTCAGTCTTAAAATGATGATCCCCCTTTTCCACTGTGGACTACGGATATGCGTTGACATAGATTAGCTTTTGACGTGTACTGCAAAAAGAATTGTCTATGCCTCATCACACCCTTATCTAACACAATGCAAGATGGCAGCTATTATTGCACTCTTCTCTGAGTGTGACAGTGAGCACCAAGGAGCCCGATGATGCTCTGAAGAAGTGATGCATGATGTTACGACTTATTTTATGCATGCAGTACCTCGCAAACCCTTGAAGATCATATGTAAAAAGTATTTTCTTTATTTACAAAGTGTAATTGAATGAGTCAGTGGCGTTGTGAATGATTCATTAGGATGGTCCCATTTTGACGCTTCAATGCTTGTCACGATCTGGACACATTTTCTTCCAGCTCTGCTGACCTGGATACAGAGCTCTGGAACTAGTTAGTCTTTTTTAACTGGAAACTGGTCAGTTTACTATGAGCTGCTGATACAATGATGTAGCATTAGCAACACTGATAACACCGTACTTTAAAGGAGGACATATTATCCCCCTTTTCCACCTTTTTCAAACAGTCCCCTGTGCTCTAAATAAAAACATCTGTGCTGTGCTTTGGTTAACATATAACATGAATAAAGCACCAGTGGAGGTTTGTGACTCTGTCGAAACCAGCTCTTGTAGAACACTCCATTGTGGTGTGTGTGTGTCTCTTTAAATGCAGTGAGCCCCTCCTGAGATTTCCCAGTAGACAGATCTTTTTTTTTCCCACTGTGATGTCACAAGGATAGCACAATTGACGAGGAGCATTTTAAGACTTATGCAGACCACAAACAAAAAGACTGGATGGGTTTATTTCACACTGTTTGGGTTAGAGACTGTTGGATTTTTCATAATATGTCCTCTTTAATTAAAAAAAAAAGAATCACTCTAAACAGTGTTCCCTGCAGTTATAACTCATAGCATCGCTAATCACAGTGTTGCTATGTATAGATGAGAGCGAACCAAAAAGTGAAGTTATTGACTAAGACACAAAAGACGCCCCAAAGCAAGCTGCATAGTTGAGTTTGTAAATGGCTGATAAGTGTATTAAAGGATCCAGGCAAGAAAGAGAAACCAAAGAAGAAACAATCCCAGAAGAACTGAAATCTAAATTGGCAAGCAGTTTACAAAAACATCAACTTCTAGCACAACCAGGAAAGAGCTTTTCTTTGAGAGGCTATTTAAAGGCAATCCATTAAATCTGTAGGCCTAATGTACAGAGGCCATAGTCCTTCAAGAAGGCAACACAAGTTCAAACCCACATTACTATCTTATTGTTGCCTCTATTCAAAAATATACCATGACTTTATAGCTATTTGTTTACTTTTCCATAATTACAGTGTGTCTTCGTTGGGATTTTGTCTTGTATTCATAGTATGGCAGCTGGTGCTGGTTTGGGGCGAGGGCTAGCAGCGAGGACGTGACTCTCTTTTAGTGACAGTTTGAGGACACATTGGGCCGGCTGACAGCTAATGTTGATGCTTTCTGACACCCGTATGTGCGCATGTTTCCATCTGTGTGTGTGTGTGTGTGTGTTCTTTCTGTGTGTCCTTGTGTGCATGGGTTTGTGGCTGCGCTTTTGGGCATTTCTGTGTGCTGGACTGTGCACAGATTTTATTTGCATCAGCCTGGATGATGGGGTTAATTTTGTTGCTGTGGCAGGGAGTGACTTTGAGCTTTATTGCGTGTGTGTGTGTGTGTGTGTGCACGTGTGTTTGCGCATGCATAATGAACAAAATTGCAGCAGGAACATCATCCCAAAATCTGACAAGGCATACACTTTCCTTTCTCCTCCCGAGTTATGTTTTTATCACACCTTCTTTGATGTCATTGTTGAAACAAGGCAGCAGGGCAAAGATGTTCACACTGACTGTTGAGTCAGAGTTTCTTCTTCCTCGTTGTGGCCTCGAGTTGCCTCGTGTTCTTTGTTAGATTTATACGTAGAAAGGAATCTAAATATTTCCGCGATCTGCTGACCTCTCACATTCCCTGACTCACGTTGACGTTTGACTTTGTCGTAATGTGGGCAATGTTTCCTTTTACAGACAATCTCATGGTCTTCGTGCACTTGAAACCCCCGAGGGAATGTTTGTCAGGGCTAACTGTCAGATAAAATACACTTTCCGACATGACTGCGTATACACACCTCAGGGTTCCTCTTTGTCCATGTTTATAGATCCACCTAGAAATCTCCAGGTTGTCGTGTAATTCAACTGTTCTTCAGCACCATTTCACACAGGATGAGTGTAACCTGAGGCGACCATGTCCTAATATAGACATATTACGAAGCAGTGTTTTTCATTAGCTCAACTGAAATGCTGTTTGGCTGGTGAATAAATCTACTTCAGGATCTACTCTGGTCCTCTGTGAGACTGATTGATTAGCCAAAAAGTTATGAATCTATTTCGAATTCTGAATCGATTTTTTTCCCCCCAGCTTGATACGACACATCATGATGTGATAAGTCACGTCACAATACAACATGCAATAAGATACAATACGAAAGAGGAGAGCTAATTTATATCTTGGGCTCGAGTGCTCCCTATCCAAACACTCCAACTAAGAAGCACAAACCAATGGCAGCCAGGTTATTGACAACTGAGTCAACATTTCATTTTAAAAACCACGTTGTGCAAAGTATTACAAATATTGTAAGAATTGCAGCTCAACTCATGTTTATCACTTACACTTAATGTCCTGCCCTCCCTGTCCCTCTCACTCCATGTGTCTTAATCCTAGTGTTTCTAATCTCTCTCGCCGTGCTCCCCCTCTCCTAAAATCTGTTTTCAGAGCATTATCTTAGCTTCTCCCTGATAAGATCCTTTTTTGTTGGAACGCATAAATCAGACTCAACAACAGAATCTACTAACGCTCTGAAATTCAGAATATAACAACCTCTTTCCTACTTTCCTTCCCTGTTGACCCCAGACTGTGCTTCAAAGCAGCTGCTGCATCCGTGCTCGGCTGGTACCAGCCGTACATCTTCCCCTCGCTGATTGAAACCAGCGCCTTTACCGCCCGTGCGAGTTCTTGCTTAAAAGGCCAGGGGTCACTTTGAGGCAAAATGTGTTTGGCATTTTCTGAAAGGCCCATAGCTGTGACTACCAACCCCTTAAAACAGGTCATGAACATTTGTCCTTTCTTTTTGGGCTGGGACAGAGATGGGGTCACTATCAGAAGCAAATATATGTTAGAAAAACAGCTGTGCATGATACCTCCCATCTTCCCATGAGTCATGCAATATGAATTTATATGAAATGTACAGTCCAAGATAGAGATCAGTAAGCGGGGAGGTTTTAAAGTGCCATATATCCAAGTCGTAAAGATGCCCGAGGATGCTTATGGAATGGCTGTGTGCAAAGTATGCTAGTGTTCAGATCAAACGCTTCTACTCTGCATTGTTGGATGCGTCCATTTGCATTAATTTGACCAAGACTGATGAAGAACGGTGTGGTGGTCAAATCTGTTCATCTGCACGTGTGTTATAAATCCTACAAATCCCAGACTACCCACTGTGTCGCTGCCCTCTGCAAGGCCTCGGTCATAACCCTGTCTTGCTTTAGCCCCTTTAATGGTCTCAACCCGAGACGGCAGACGGACTCCACCACATTCCGCTCATTCCTGGTCGTTAAAAGTAAGACCTCTTTTACTTAAGTCGGCAGAGGTCTGCTTGCTTACATTTGGAGGCTTTTAGGTTGGAAATGAAAGGCGAGAAGAGGGAAAATATTGTTTTTTGTGCAACCTTTGACAAAGAAGTGCAGCAGCAGAAGAAGGGGAAAAAATGACATTGAGTCATTATGATCATGAACCCAGTGCTCTCTTTCCCACGTTTTCATTTTGCTCAATGTCATTACAAGCATAATTGTAATCACGCCGCGGGCGAGGTGGGTACATGCGGTTCAAGGTGAAAATCAGCCGCTCGACTTTGCAGTGTTCAAACAGAGGACGCTCAGCAGAGCCTCAGCTGCTGAGACGCTGAAGGAAGAGGCTTTGTGTGTGATTTCATTCTGAGGAGTGCAAGTTGGATAACCTCCAAGGCTGAGAATAACTGAAGACCAGCTCATTCAGTGACTGTTCACTTTATAACTGCATTACGCGGCATCAGTGAAGTAATAAGGTTTTTATCTGCAGAGAGTCAAGAGGTGGAGGATACGATGTTTAAGTCCTAAAATTGAAGCCAAAGTGGCTGAAGCTCATTTTAAAACAGCAAATGAATGGATTTTGGGGGGAACACGCTGCAAACCCAGGTTGTGTGTTCAACATGAAGAACAGCAGGTTGATTAAAGCTAATCTGCATCTGTTTGTTTATAGCGCTTCACATGATTACTGCGCTACTGAATGCTGTAATTGTACTATAGGGAATTTCACAGCCTCATTTCCACGTTAGTTAAATGAAAATTATCTTTAATTAACTGCTCTGAAGGTTAGAAAAAGTCAAAACTGAGCCTAAATTATAATAATGCCGGTTTACACTAATGCAACCAAGATGCATTTTTATTATGAACTACTTCCTAACAGCTCCTGCGAGATGTAATCCATTCCTCCCTTTCCCCCTCTCTTAACAAAAACATCCCTTAACCGTTTACAATTTGTACAAAATGCTGCAGCCGGACTATTAAGCAGGTCAACCAAAAGGTCACATCAAGGTCAATTCAATTTCCCGTCATGTTTAGAATACAGGTAAACATTCGCATCACTTTTAAATGTGGCAAATCTAGAAGTCAGTTTCCTTTCGGACCCAACGCACTAGTTGTGTGTGAGCCTTCATGCTGTGAGAAGGGAACATTGTTAAGTCCTGGTGGAAGTTAGCGGCCCTGCTCTTGCAGAGAACAGACCCGAGATGGAAACTCTTTTCTTGTTCTTTTTCCCCCCCCAGAAGAACATTCTTTTGCAGGAGCCTCACCTCGACTGATCCCGCTCCAACCGCCAGAAGCAGACAGCCGCAATCCTTACCACGACACACACACTTCCAAATGGCTGAAGAAGATGTCATTAAATGCACACTGAATACCATACAGAGTGCGAACCATCCTCTGCTTTATGCTTCATTCGAAGCCTTCTTCTTCCAGAAGACATTTTTATACATTTGTTTACATCTAAATGATTTTGAAAACTCTCCAAAAGAGCTCAACCTTTGATGACAGAGCCAAAGTGGTAGAAAGCAAGGACGCCAAAAACACTTAATCCAATTGGAATCTTTAAACGTTTTTGGCGTATCAGTGGTGCGTCCGATTTTGGACCTGCTTTCTGGAACTTATCAGAACCAAACAAAGCGTTTCATTTGATGTATGAAGCGGATATTTTTGGAGGAAATGCCATGCTGTCTTGGGCTCGACAATTCTACAGTTAAAGATACAGGCGTGTACCACCCCCCCACCCCCACCCCCCCCCCCACCACCACACACAAAAAAGAAGCGCTCTTCTTCTACACTTTCAACTAGAGGATTCACTCCCTGAGGGAAAGATGTCAGGGATTATTTGGGATCAAGCTACAAAAGTGGAGCCTCTTTTAAAAGCTCCCAGATCTTATGCATAGTGCATGCTGGGAAGAATAGTAAAAGCTGACTCCTCTCCTTTTTTTTTGTTTTGTTGGGGGGGGGGGGGGGGGGGGGCTGCTTTTTTGTTGGGCACAATTGCCAAACCCACAAGCGACATCCACAGGGAATCAGATATGACGAAAAAAGGAAAGGTTTACAATGAGACGGCTGATGAATGCTGGAGATTCCTGATCAAAGATTGCATTCATGTCGGAGCTCGGTGCTTTCTTCATGTGGGAGGCTAAATCACTGACTTGCATCTCGGAGATTAATTTAAGCTGCTTTTCCTCGTGGGCCGCGCACAACTGAAAAAACAACAACAACAAAAAAAAACAGGGGGGTTTTGTTTTTGTGGGCAGCGTCCAAAAACAGCTGAAGTTTCAAGGTGGAGAAAGAGACAGAAGGGAGACTTTGAGAAATGACACGGACTGAAGTGCAAGCGAGGATAGGTCAGGGAAGCTGAAGGGAAGACGGATGAACGATGACTCACCTTTCATTATCCCTCGTTTCGAAATACGCTTCTTAAAGAGACTTTACAACATTTGTGTCACCTTTCATGGAATCAACAAAGTGAGTGTTGACTCATGAAACTTGGCTGAGTGCTACTTAAAGAACTAAAGACCGAAGATTCTTTATTGCATTGGTTTGTAAGGGTGGCCTCACACTAAGCCCGGTTTTTTCGCACCGTGCTGAAACATGATTGCGACCAGGACCAGGACTGGGCACAGTTACTTCTTGCACATTAAGTTGCAATGCAAACACATGCACGGCTTTACACGATCTTGATCCTGCTCATTTGGGGGAGAGCTGGTGGAGAATCAGGAGCGGTTCATACGGGAAGGGAAGCCCAAAGCCCACAAAATCACAACCTGCAACGGACAATATTTGCAATCGACAGACAGAAGCCCAAATCGCTTACAAAAAGCAGAGCTGCTTGTCAACATGCAAGGTTGGCAACTGCCGAGGCCAGTAGGGGGGCCTCCCAACGGCTGACAAACTTTGAACCAAAGCATTGCTTCAAAATGTGCACATTTTGCAATGACAGTCGGAATCCTCCTTAATGAGGCAGCACTATCAATGCCCTACTAAGTGTTGTGTGCATTTTTGATGTAAAAATAAGAATGGATGCTGGTTGGAGGGGCCCCCAATGAATGTTTTCCTGGAGCCCCAACAGACAATAAGCAGACTTGGCAACACTGCCCCTCAACACATACAACCTCTGAGACTCTTTATTGACGCCAGCAACCAGCAACTCCAACTAAACAGATTTATTGTGCAGTTATGAAATCAACAGAAACATTTCATTTTCTCTTCCCGACCCACCGACAAACGACTACACGATCCACTGAGGCAATCTTATATTAGATGTCTGACAGATTATCATGACAAGCTGACAGTCATTCCCTTCAGTCAATGCCGAGAACACTTTGCGTCATGTGGTCACAGCAGCCTCGCTCGACAGATGACATCATGACGCGCGCACCACGTGGAGTCGCTACAGGCAGGACGTCGGCGTCTCTCTCCCAACGTGTCTCGCTTAGACGCAACATCAGGCAAAAGAATAAAAGCTCAGACACTCGGACTTGACTTGGACTTCCACGTGTGCTTGCACATGCAATAATCAAGAAGTGGACATGCGCACATGCTAACTAACATATTGACACATATGAGTGCAAACTCATACTCCCACACAGACTCCACCCCCCAGTGGTAAAGTGATTGGCCTAGTTAGAGGCAGTGGCAGCCCACTGGCAGATTTGAATACAGGGAAACAGAGGAGGGAGGGATGGACAGAGGGGAGGGGAGATAGACAGGGGGGCGGTGCACTAGTTTGCCCCTGTTCTCTCTCTCTCTTTCTCTGTGTGTGCCGGGTCAGGATGGAAAGGCTTACACAGGCAGGGGAGGAAACATGTCATGAGAGGTGATGACACAGAACCGGAGAGATATCCAAGTTCGCCGCTCGCCGCTGCTTCTCCCGCTCCTGCTGCTTTTACTGCGTCCCACAGAGGAGAGAGAGAGCCAAAGATAGCCTCCGTCCTCTCCCCCCCCACCTCTCTCTCTCTCTTCCTCTCTTTTTCACTTTGTTTGTGAATGATGGGATTTTAATCATGTGGAAGGTAAGAAGAGGAGGAGGAGGAGGGGGCTTTTTATATACTTCTCTTATGTAAACTGTATATGGTAGGCCTGTCTCTGTGGGACTTTGTATTCCTCTGTAGTTTACTTAAGTCTGTCCCTGGGGGTTCCTGCATGCTTTCACCCTCCATCTCAGCTTTGACTGTATTCTCTGTAAAAATAAGGAGTCGAGGCATTGAGTGCCAGCCTTACTGGAATGATAATGATAGAGTAGTGGCTCGGGGAGTCAGCCGATGAGTGTGCTGGAGCCATCTGTACTGTGGCGAAGGAGAAAAAAAAAACTTTGGATTAAAAATGTCAATTCTGCAACTTGTTCTGCTGCCTCTCATGCTCAGAAAATGTGCGATGCATTGCCTGAAAAAAGTAAATCAGTGCATTTTGCAGATGTGCTTCTATGAAAGTGTGCGCGTTGAACGGGATGCTTTACATAACGCACATGGAAACGTAATGTTTTTGTGTGCACATGTGTGTTTGTGTGTGAAGTGACATCGCATGTGAGAGCCTGTTTTTGTGTGACCCAATTTCAAAGAGCCGCTGTGTGTGTGTGTGTGTGTGTGTTTGTGTGTGTGTGTGTGTGTGTGTTTTGGTGGTCGCTTGAAGCCCAAGACTCATACAGACAGGAGCCTGGAGGGATGCTTCAAAAAGGCGTAAAGTGTGTGGTTTGTGTACATGAAGTTGTTCCTCAAGTCTCCCATCGGTCTGATTGTGAACTCACACCGTCTTTCCCGTGTGCTCAGGCGTGTTTGCTTGATTTCTCTTCATGCCTGCGTGCGTGTCATGTGTGCTAAAGCGTGTATGTGTGACAGCTGGCTGCCGCAGGCTCATTTGCGATCACTGATCCCTCTCACCTGCTACAGCAGGGGTCACAGGGCTCGAGGAAATCCAGGTCTAGTGGTCTGCGAGGCGGTGAGAAAGTCGAGGCAGGAAGTGCAACTGCACTGTCACGGCAGTTCGGTGCGTGAATGAAAAAAGCAGGAACTCACGAGAGGCATGTGCAACCGTTTCTGCTGCTTCTGAGGATTTTGATCACAAATATCAAAGTTTGTTTTTGTTCCGAATCTTTGATTTTGAGTTAAATATATGGGAAAGCTGAAGGAAAAAAAGGCGGCTGTACTGCAAAGGCAGTTTAAGTACAAGTTCATGTGTAACTTTTGCTGCTTCTTCCTTTTACTTAGACGCCCCAAATATCCAGGGTTTTTGTTTCAAAACTAATCGAGAAGCTCTGATTTTGTTTTACTGAAGATCAACATTGAACTTATTAAAAGTTCAATTAATTGAAAATCGAGGAAGGAAGTAAGGAAGGAAGGAAGGAAGGCAACTGTATTGGAGCTGCAGTTTAAAACACATGATGAAACTTTAAAGCACAGCTAGAAGAATGAGCCATATCTGCAGCAGCTTTCTTGGATTTCAGAAGCAAATAAAAAGCTTTTTTTGCCACAACCATTTTAAAAGACTTTAAATTCTAGTTGAAAATTGAAACTGGACATGTTTGAAGATAATTAAAGGGACACTGACAGAATAAAAGAGACTTTTCTGTAATCACAGTGTGGCCAAACTTAGACTAAAGCAGTCAGTAATTTATTCATTCGAAGCATATGCAACATTTTCAGCACCTGTCTTGGACGTTAGACGCAGATATCCTTTTTATTTGCCTCACATGTGGGGGGAAAATTTGATTTACCGCACTTTAACTGTAGAGAATGTATCTCACATTGGCTCTGACAAACAGTGCAGAGGAAAGGCTTTGTCTGAAGTTGTGTTTGTAGCTGTCATTATGCCGACCAATATAGCAACAATAGCTTTGTTATTGTTTCTTTTCCTGTTTCCCCCTGACACGTTTCTGTCGCATTGTCAGCCAGGGCGGCCTTGAGAAAAAGCATCTTAGCTCTGAGACACTTGTTGTTTTGTCAGCGTCGGCTGTGATTGACTGTGGGAACCGTGCAGATAAATATAGGGCAGGCGGTATTGTCATTTCTTTTTCCTGCGTGGGGCCACATCTGTGTGTTTGTTTTGGAGGAGGGAGAGGTGCACTCCTACTTCATTTACAGAACTAAATGAGGCTGATTTGGTGTTGGAAATTTTGGATTCAGGAGAGGTTTTCTGGTAGCGCCATACTGAAACTCTGTTATCGTATCAGTGTGTAGCTTACATGAAAGGAGAGGTATAACTCGTATCTCTTTCTAATTGGTTAATTTCCTCATCAAAGCGCCAGCAGTCACTTCAAACGCTGGAGGCCCAATCTGCTAATTGCTATCTAAACATCCTTCAGAAAGGACAAAGACAAGCCTGGGATCCTTTGCCTCCTCTCGTCCTCCGGCTGTCTCCACCTCGGTTCTGTGCATTTTATCCGCCCCAGCGCGTTCTTCAAAAGCCAACCCATTGGGATGAGTGTGTAATGTTGCCATGGCAACCTTTGACGATAAGCACAATCGGTTCAGTGGGACTTCACAGCTTGCGGAGAGGATGAGCGGTCATTCAACTTTATCAACTCTTTCCTTTCACGGCTGTCAGGAGCCACATTCAAAGAGGCGTGTAAAAGAGTATTATGGTATAGTTTGAACGCTCTCAGTCGATTGAGACATCTCGGCTAAAACTGGGCTTCCCTGAGATGTATGCAGGAAGGGACTTCTATTTGTGTTAGATAAGGTATAGTGGAGATGCGACACTGATCGGTATTGTAAATGTATCTGATACAGCCTAAAGCTCAGTTTCAACATTGATCCAATAATTACAAACCCAGCGATAAAAACTGATGCACTTTTTCTAGCAGTAGCTGATACTGGAGGCTGACTGATGAGGGATTTGTGGGGCAGATATATGTATATTGAAATTGGGGGGAAAAAAACAATCTGATACAGGAACTAACAAAGACTGCTTGTCTCTGTCTGTGGAAAAGCAGCCCTGTTTTTTGGCTCATCTTCTGCAGACCTGCAGATGTCGATAAAGTCAGATCGCATCATTTCAAGGGAGCCGCCACTAGAGCGGCCTCCAGGTTCGTCATGTTATTTTGGCATTCCTTCCAGTCGCATCACGTCAAGTCTCACTTTCGCTGTTGGACTGGAAGAATACGTCTCGTGTGTAAATGTAAGCATGCTGCAAAGCTGCCTGTTTGATGGGTGCTGTATGGCACACGAGCTGGTCCCAGGGTCATTTCAGGCACGTTGACGTTAAACCAAGGTTATTATGTCAGAAAGGGAACTCCCAGCTGACTCATTCAAACCCAGCTGAAACAAATGTAAACTCATCAAGTCATTCCTGTCTGAAACCGTCACTTCTAGAATTGGACCGATAAATTAGGCAGCCGATAATATCTGCCAATATCGGGACATATCAGTCGGGCCCTAGTCGCTTCATATCCTCACTTTTCTCTAAATGCATGAAGACTTCTGCATCACTGCGACAACTTTTTGACCTTGTTTAGATTGAGCGATTGCTTTAATGATGTAATAAATATTAGTTTTCACTTGCTTTACAAAGCGACTGAAAACTTTCCGTTCACGCCTTCAGCAAAGCAAACGCTGCACGCTTTAATGTATTCCACTACTGCTCTGTTACTAACATTTTAAAAGACTCAAAAAGACCTAAAGGAGAAGAGTCATGCTGCAAACATCACCCAATCAGAGTTGCAACGATAATGTAGCGCTTTGGGAAACTCGCTTTGCTTAATCACTTTCATGTCCGCCAGGGGTAAACACGTATTTCGAGGCGGCATTAAAGCACTAAATCATCCGTGATTTCTACAAACATGGTGCTGCATTCAAGGCACAATGAGCATTTTCTCAATTAATAATCTTGTCACAGTGCAAGTTTGTCAGTGTGTGTGCGTGTGTGTGCGTGTGTGTGCGTGTGTGTCGGGTGCAAAGACCCTCCACCCTGATGAAATATGCCCTTGACATCACAAGACTTGTTTGTTTTTTTTTGCCCTGTATAATCTCTGGCCCCCCAAACATCACATCTAATTTCACATGCGCCGCTATACCCAATCTGGGTCACACAAACAGACACACACACACACACACACACAATCACAAATGTCAGCCTTTATCATAATCGCTAATAGCCCCTGCATCCCGCTCTTTGACGAGCCAATCCTGTTAGGTGTGACTGACCGCTTCAGAACATAAAAGGCCCTGATTGGTCACGGCTAGTGTGGCAGGAAGCGGATTAGGGATCAACATGGCATGGTGTCTGGCATCACACAAAGACACTATGTGTGTGTGTGTGTGTGTGTGTGTCAACAGTTTGCATTGTGTTAACTTGTTCACCATGCAGAGAATGAAGCCCCGTGCCGAACAGCTGACAGGAATTTGAGGAGGCGAGATGGGAAGGAAGGATGCAAGGAGATGAGAGAGATCTTATTCTGCTTGTAATCTGACATCTAAAAGGATTTTTATCACCCGTCTAAAACTGGAGTTTGTTTCATCTCTGGGTGTTTAATCTTCTCCTCTAATTGGAGAGCCACGACTTCTGCGTGCACCTGCTAGCTAGTTTATCCAAAACACAACCCCCCCCCCCCCCCCCCCCCCCCCCCCCAAAAAAAAAAAAAAAAAAAAAGCATAATTTATCACGTAGCCAACTTCCTACAAGAAATTCCCGGGACAAATATTTAGAGAGGAAAGTCTGTGGGAAAATGTTTTGACTCTGCTCCACATGCCGCAGGGAGCGTTCCAGTCTTGTTCGTGCATTATGGAAGCAGATATAATCCTTTTTTTGGTCAATAACATTTACAATTTGTAAATGAAACGTTGACCTTGGCACAGGAGGCGTGACCCCTGAAAAGACAACTTGTTCTCGCTGACTCCCTGAGGTCAGGGGTTAATCCGCCAGCCATCGTGTGCTACCAAAGCAGATTATGGGGCTTTCTGAATTGATAATCCCATAAGCGGTCTCTCAAAAAATTCTTCGACAGATTGAGGTAAACAAATGTGGAAAGTTTGTGCCACACAGAGAGTTTCTTCAGTAAAAGGGGCGCAGCGTGAGATATTAATCGGTGCGTTTACGAGAGCGATGTATGGACAGTGGACCTTCTCTCTCTCTGTTTCAACGAACATGAGGTGATTCTGCTCTCTTAGTTTGTTTTCGATTTTGCACAAGTCAAAAACTGTCAATATTCGGGGTCGCCGGTGGCGCAGCGGCAGTGCGCGCGACCCCACGTATTGAGGCTCAGTCCTCGCGCGCGGGCGGCCCGGGTTCGCGTCCGGCCTGTGGCCCATTTCCCGCATGTCTCTCCCCACTCTCTCTCCTCCTTTCCGACTCTATCCACTGTCCTCCCTCTACAATAAAGGCATAAAGACGCCAAAAATAAATCTTAAAAAAAAAAACTGTCAATATTCATGGAAGCCTGAGCCACGTCACCCATCTGCTACCTCAGCAGCAGCCGCCGCCGCCATGCTGGAAATACTGTCTTAACCTCACTGTCAACCTAACAACACGTTACATCGCACCCACCTGTCAATCATGTCAGCTTCTCCCCCAACTATGCATAGAAAGAGACTTGCAGTGCTTCTGGAGCCAGCCTCAAACGGACACTCAGTGCATTTCACTTTTTTTTTAAGCAAACTTCCATGAAAAAAATTTACATGCTGCACCCAACAACAATTACTTCATCACAATACTCAGATGCAATGCACAGCAACAGTGCATCCAGAAAATAAAAAGGCCACTGATCAAAAAGAATTAAAGAAAACAAGAGCACTGCATTGCCACACTTTGCATTTTGGTGATTTCCCCAGCATATGCTGCACACCCGCAATATTTATATTTAAATATGAAAAGACCACTGTACGGCTTAATATGGTTAACTGCTAACATTAGACTTGTATACAGGCGAGACATGCAGCAGCATAGGACTCCAGACCAGTAGGGGGCCCCAGAGGGCTGACAAAAGTTGAACCAAAGAAGCAATCCAAAATGTGCAAATTTTGCAATGACAGTAGGAAACCTTCCTCAGGGGGCAAATCCAATCACAATCACTGCTGTTGCCCTGTCAAATGCTGGTGCGAGGGCCCTTGAAATACATTTTGTCTATAGGGTCCCAAAAGACCCTAAAATTGCCACTGGATATGTCCTGGTGTCCCTTTGAAAAGTGTGCTTTATTCAGTGACACCTAAATAGCACATTCTTTACATTTTCAGACCTGTAAACAACTAATGAAGCTTAATAATAGCAGTTTAGCTCCCCGCATTGAGCAACAAGAAAAATGGCCACCAGGTGTATACGAGACGCTGTTGCCTATATTATGGTGATTAAGGCATTTGTCCAACGCGACCAATCTGTCTGTGTCATTCACTCAAGGTGACATATTTCAACATTTTCAAAAGGTAATATGTCCAATTTCCTCTTTAAAGCAATGGTCAATGTTTTGCCTTAAAAAAGGTTGTTTTAGACTGTTTAAAGGCAGATATCGTAATGTTTACACTTTGTATCGGATGGTTTGCTCTCTTAATTCCAACATTTGTGTGTGTGTGTGTGTGTGTGTGTGTGTGTGTGTGTGTGTTTGCAATTTTACGCCTCCTGTCAGTTCAGTAAGAACTGGAACAGCACAATCATAGCTCCACACACACACACACACACACACACACACACACACACACACACACAGACAGAGTGTATGCTGATTGTACGAGCCAGGTCAACAGGGATGACCTACTTCTCGGATTCTGCTCCGTGGACTGCCACAGCCGCTTACGTCAACTCACCGAATGGAACCCTCCGCCCACCCCAATGTGTTTTTTTTTTTCTTTCTTTTTTTTTTTGGGGGGGGGGGGGGGTTAAATAGCTTTCTGGCTCCGTATTATAATCTTTTTCTGAGTGCTTTCGTGTCACATCATTTACTGGGAGTGATCTGGCACCGGAATAGCTCCCCGCTGCCAGGGAGGAAGTATAACTTTTTCAGCTCAGTTTGTCAGTTGATGGCTCAGTTGACTATTCATTTTGATGAGATGCTTAGCAAAAGAAGCGCAGCAACAAATCTTAATGGCAAAACATTGGAAGAAGAAACTCCGGCGAGAGCCTTAATTTTTGGAAGATTATTCAAATAAATCAGCATTACAAGGGGCTTCATGTATTATGGAAGGAGAGGGAGCCACAAACTCTGCTCCCAGTCTCTCCCTCGCTTGTGTTTCGTGCTCTTGTCGAATCACTTTTAAGAAAATGGAATAAAAGAATTGCTATGAAAATTTTAACAGCTTAAACTATGAGTGGAAAGGAGAGCCACAACCTCCTTGGAGTTAATGAATGATTTAGGAGAAGTCGAGCGCAGACTAACGGGGAAGTCTGCTCAAATGTAAACAGGAAGACACATCCAGAGTTTCATTTAAGAGTTGTTCTCAAAGTTGATTTGATTTTTTTGAAAAGTAGGCAGCCCCTGAAGTCCCTAAAAGTGAGTTTGAAAATTCGAGAGGCCACACATGACGACAAATCATGACAGATGAACAGTTCAGTTCTTTTAGTGTGTGGTGTGCAACGAGACGAAGAACTCAGTTTTGTACGTGGAATCACTGAGGAGAATGTGGCCGGATGACGGAAGTGGATGTTCTGTGTTGTGCAGGGTAAAAAGATCCTGAAAACAAGGGTTAAGCCATTCCCTGCTTTAAATAATTACATAATAATTTTGATAAAACGTCACATTTAATGTGAAATACACTTTACTGTGTTGATCTAACACTGATACAGTATGTGTCTGTAGCCTGTCTATTAACCCTGCAGCAGTAATTAATTAAGTTCATCCTATCCATCTTTTGCCTGCTCCACTTTTTAGAAAATGTGTGCTCAAACAGGCCGTTTGGAGATTTTCCTCTTATGACATCACAAAGGGCAGAAACCCCTCCCTCAGGTGGGTGACACTCACACAGCTAGGTGTTTGTTCTGCCCTCTGAGTCTGCCTACTGTCTCTAAACAATAGGGAAATAGAGTGAGAAAGCCCAAGCCACCCGAGCCCTTCCAGAGAGGGGGCGTGGTCAGACAATGCTCATTTGCATTTAAAGCTACAGACACAGGAACAGCCTGTTGTGAGCGGGGCTGAAATAGGGTTTCTAGGTGTAATCAAATAAGATAAACTTCACAGACATGTTTTAAAGAGCTCTGAGACCTATTTAAACTCGTTGAAAATGAGGCTAATATGTGACCTTTAAAAGTAATTAAGGCTGTCTTAAAAATCCAAAAAAATCTTTAATCAACTGGAGCCAAAACGGGAACGTCGCGTAGAATCTAGATGCTGAGTTTTGCACAAGTCCAAGTCGTGCCAGAGCAGACGGGCTAAGGCAGGTGAAGAGTGAGTTGCAGAAAAAGTCAGGCAGGGTGAAGATGATGCATGAATAATTTTGTTTTGGAGTCTGCTGCTGATGGAGATGCTCTTATTTTAGCAGTGTGGTGCAGTTGAAAAGAAACACAAGTGTGTTGATTTGTTCTGGTGATGATGGTAGAAGAAGGTTATCTGGGGATCTATGAACAGGAAGTTTGGTTATTGCTCTAAATAAGGTTGAGGAGAATGATTGGACATGCAGTCCTTGATAGCGGTCAGACTGTGGTTTTTTTTCCCAGATCGACTTACTGATATTAATTTTGTTATACAGAAGCAATCTACAAAAAAAAAGTGGAAATATGCTCACATGCAAAAGCTGCAGGGAAATGAAAAGAGCTCAGTGGAGGAAGCTCTCACTGCTTATTCAGCTATACATCGCCCCCTAATGATCACTCTTGGTACTGACTTTAATTCCACAAGCACAGAAGACAAGCTTTTCTGACACAGAGGCAGCCTTGACAGGAATCAAGAGTGGCAAGATAGAAGGCGAAATTCACATCTTCTACTTTATTACTTTTATACCAATAAGCCCTCTTCTATTTCCACTCTTCCTTCCTCCCTATTCTTCCTCCTAATGCCTTTGACACCTCCCTGCACGGTTCAACAGTGTCACCTATGGTGCGCTGAGAAGCATTTCACCCTCCCCCCCCCCTCACCTGCCACTTTGTGTTTTGTGGGCCTGTGTGTGTGTGTGTGTGTGTGTGTCTACGTTGAAGCACACAGTTTTGGGTTGCCGTGCGTGTTTTTTTGTCTTTGTCAGAATAAGGTGGATTTATACGCTTCATTCGTTGGCGCCTGCAGGTTTTCCCTCCTGTCACGCGGCGACCTGTCAGAGCTCCGTCGATGTTGAACTTTTCTTGGCTCCGACAGCATCCTCTTTAAGTCTGTGCTTTTCGGCGCTTATGTAAAATGCTGTCTGCTGTTTATGAGATTTGCCGAGAAGCTTTGGACAGATTTTTGAGAATGTCTTTGGACTTTTTCTCCCAGGAGGAAATCTGCTTAATTTAGTCACCTTCCAATTCTCTGTGCAATGCTAAATGCACACACATGCTTGAAATGCCTCCTCCTCAATACAAGGAGATGGCTGTCGATCGACGGTCAGTTTGGGTTGTTTTTTCTATTGTGTTTAATTATTTATTGTTTTACGAACTCTGATTTTACATGTTATTATTTCTTCTAATTGATATCCTTGAAGTTCCCTTATATCACAAAAAAGCCTAAACATGGTTAAAGAGGACATCTTATCCCCCTTTCCACCTTTTCAAACAGTCTAAAAGAAACATCTGTGCTGTGCTTTGGTCCTAATATAACATTAATCAAGCACCAGAGGAGGTTTGTGACGCTGTTTAAATCTGTGTGTGTGTGTGTCTCTTTAAATGCAGTGACCCCCCCACCCCACAAGTTTCCCCGGTAGACCTCTTCTCTCATGAGAATAAAAATGGCAGACCTAAGCAAAAGTTTTGCTTTCGACCGGGAGTGGAATTAATGGGTGGAGATACTACTACTACTACATCCCCCAAACATCTACACACACAGCTTATCTTACAAATAGGTCTCTATACAAGCAGCTGCCACGCTGTGTCACATTTATCCACAGTCCTAACTTCAGTGTCTCTATATCGTCTGAAACGCCCCAAAAAACAGATTTAACATCAACACTTCCATCAAGAATCAGCCCCCACTTCACAGAGCATCTCTGGAAATATAAACACCTCAGGGAGGCTTTTGGGAGCCGTGTGTGTGTGAGTGTAAGTCCTGGAGGATTTGTGGTGTTTACAGTCCCTCCAAACAAGCGTGACTCACTTCCATCTTCCCTTCTCAATTTCGACCCTCTTCATTTCCTCTTTTATCCTCCAATTTTCACTCCTTTTCAAAATCTGGCTTTTCCTCTCCCCTTTTTGTAGAGAAAAAAACAAAATCAAAGCTGCTCCACTGACATCGGTTTCTTTTTTTTTGACACAAATGTACGAGTATTTGTTCTGTGCAGCTCATGTGAGCAGGGAAATGAATGTTTTCCGACCTTGTTTGGAAGGGAAACCTTGCAGAAAAGTGTCAATTACAACATGAAGGAGGGATAATGTGGGAGTGGTGAAGTCCACTTGGATGCACACAAGCTTTAAGCTCAGTGAACAGTGACATCTGCTGCAGAATCCACACGAGAGTGTTTGCAGTGGACGCTTTTACTGCTTTATAAAATGCATGCATTTCATTCAGAAAGCAATAATTATCAGTGGGCTTCATTGCTAGACCCTCTTGAAGCATCGTTAGCTGTAAACAAAACTTCAAAATCTGCACATCTGGACTTTTTTTTGTTGTTCTTGCACCTTATCTGTATTTCTTCACATCTGCTTTGATTTTCTCACAACATTCCCATTTCCACCCCAACAACCAACATCTAGGAGACACCGGCTTGTCTTTCAGTTCATATGAAAAAAAAGACGGTTTCAGACACTTTTTTCCTTCAATACATTTTTACGAAACGTGGTAAAAAGAAAAACGCTGATTCATTCATTGATTTTTAGAAGAAAATCGATGACTGGTAATATCTTTGTGTGGTTTAGTATCATTGGGATTATTTTCTCCATGTAACGATGGCCATGGCTGTTGGTGATTTTGAAACGTGACCTGGCGCTTTGCATTGTGGGAAACAGTACGCCAGGAAGATGATGCATACTTGTCAGGGTTAATGGAGACTCATTACTAACTAAACTGACTAATTATAAACGGGCGACAGCTGTGTGTGCAGCCTCGACACCTGCATCCACTGCAAGTACTTCCTGTTGAATTCATCAGTCATATCAGATTTAATAAAACGTATCTCTCCTGTGTGGCAGGTTACATTTCCATTACTCGCACTGAGTTTCACGTCAGGGAATCAATTAGCATCTGCTCATTGGCTGCAGCAGCCACGACTGGAGAGTAAAGTAAAACAGCGAGAAAGAAGGATGCAAAAAGAATGACGATATGTGCAGGTTTTCTGTGCACATATTTGTGTTGGATTGGATATTCCATAGAAAATGCTCTTTATTAATATACAATAAACTTCTTTGTTGCTTTTAAAAAGCTAAAGGCCTAGATAGTGAGCCTTTTAAGGGATTTGGTTGGTCTAGCCTTTTAGGCATGAATAACCCCGAATGTTTCAGTCTTCTCACAGACTTAGAGACTGGCAGAGTGTTCAGTTCTGGATTCTATAAGTCCACTCAAAGGTCTGCTCCATTGAGATCTAAGCCCTCCTAAGAAAGCAGTAAGGAGTAAGCTGTTTCACACCATTTATTCACAAATCCCTCTGCTTTCTTTTCTTGTCTCCGGCCTGCAGACAGCTGAGCGGCTCTTCTGGATTTCGCTGACGCTGCGCCTGGTCCCGCCTGGCCTCCTCTGAGCAGGATGGAAACTCTGGAGTCAGAGCTGACCTGCCCAATCTGCCTGGAGCTCTTCGAAGACCCGCTGCTGCTCCCCTGCGCCCACAGCCTGTGCTTCGGCTGCGCCCACCGCATCCTCATCTCCCACTGCGCTACCAACGAGTCCGTTCAGAGTATTGGCGCCTTCCAGTGCCCCACCTGTAGATATGTCATTTCCTTGAGTCCTGAGCGTGGACTAGAAGGACTAAAGAGAAACGTGACCCTGCAGAATATTATCGATAGAGTCCAGAGGGCCTCATCTTCAGCTGGGCTCCCTCTACCACTTCCTGCGCCCCACAGTGGGCCCAACTCTCCCAGCGAGGAAGGGAGCAACAGATTGGCGCTGGTCCCAGTCAGCGCCGCCATGTCCAGCCCCGGCACGCCCCCTGAACCGGTCCAATGCCAGTTCTGTGAGCAAGACCCGCCTCAGGACGCCGTGAAAACATGCGTGACATGCGAGGTGTCGTACTGCGAGGAGTGCCTCAGGGCCACACACCCCAATAAGAAACCGTTCACCGGACACAGGCTCATCGAGCCCATGCCGGACTCCCACCTCAGGGGGCTCCAGTGTCTGGAGCACGAGGAGGAGAAGGTGAACATGTACTGTGTCACTGACGATCAGCTCATCTGCTCGCTGTGTAAGCTGGTTGGAAGGCACAGGGACCACCAGGTGGCAGCACTGAGCGACCGCTATGAAAAACTCAAGGTAAGCTCAGAAGCGTGTCTTTTTTTTTTTGGTAAGAAGTTGCTATTTTTAGTGATTTTGCCTTTTTTTCAAACTAGTGTCCAGTCTAGTGTCCTACAACCTTTGAAGGATGCTATATCAAGGTTGTAGTGTCCCTCCATTAGTATCTTTCCACTAATAATGACACTTTCATTTGATGCTCCTCTGCAGTATGAAATCTCCTCTTATCCTTACCCAGGTATCTACATCAATTATCAACTGAGATTTTTATCATCTCCTGCTGAATTATTATCTCTCCTGAATAATTAGCAATTAGCATAATCACTACTTCATGCCAGTGCACCAGGAGGGTATTTGGAGCGTACACACACACACACACACACACACACAGTCAATATGCAGCGTGCCATTAGTGAAGAGGTATGGAGTCTTCACTGAGGTTGTAGGTTAACAAGCCCCGATTGCCTGCTGGGTGTAGGTGTGCTTAATTGAGCATGGCTATTAGAGCGTGCTGCTAATGGCCGGGGAAGCAGCATGCATGTGTGAGCGTAGATATGTGTGTGTGAGTGTCTTACTGTGGAGCTTTTGCAGACAGAACTGGGTCTCAGAATGTCCACAGGATACCGATCTCGCACTAATCTTATAATCTGGCCCAGAATCATCCAGCACTCTTCTTAAAGGGACAGTTCTCTCTTTTTAGGGTCGCACTTCTGCAAAGTTTGAGGGCTTGCAAAAAACGGTCCAAATCGATCAAAGACACACAATACAATGAGATAAGTTATGTGATGCAATATGTCTCTGCGATTGCTTGGATTTGGAGATAAATCATCCATTAAAAGTTAGCAGACACATGCTATAAATAAGCTCCCTGAAAATATCGGGGGCTGATACTGGAAAAATCAATGCACCCCTGATATATCAGCTGATATCTTTCTTACTGTAGATCTTTTTTCCATCTGTTGATATAGATGTACATACTTATTCTGTTGGACCCGCAAATGCAGTTATCAAACATTTAGACGCTCACAAGATGGCCGCTTGACACTCTGGAGGGTGGTGATGTTTAACTCTATAGCACCCTCTGCTGGTGAAAGAGAACTGAGTGAGTGTAGTACAATGAAAGTCAAAGTAAGTGCTATTTGATTGGTGACTAAATCTAGTAACATCAGCAAATATCTGCTATAAAATAAACCAATACGATAATCACTAGATATGCTCATATCATCTGAGATTATCGCCTAGCTGATTAATCGATCAGGCCCTACTACAAAGTTGACTTTTTTATTGAGTATGGACATACACAGACTATTCAAGAGTCATGAAGATGAAACTGAATTAAAAAAACACCACAGGGTCAGTGTGAGCTGGCTGCTCGAGGGTGAAGCTCATTATGTAACAGACAACTTGCAGCAGAAGCAGTTCAACAGGTTCAGACTTTCCTCAAACTCTCATCCAACCAAAACATTTTTAGGACCTTGCAGATTACTTCACAAGTTAGAAGTTTCCTGCAGACCAATGTGTGAAAAAAAGAAACACTCACATCCAAGCTTGTTAAAGTGTCGTTAACACAGGGAACGTTTTCAGCAATACGGCTCTGCTCGACGCCACGGAAAAAAAGTGTTTGGTGAAAAGCCGTGGTGGGAGTCCGTTAAGGAAGAGGTTTTCTCTTTTTCCAGAGGTTTGAGTGTTAAGTTGGTTGTTATACGTCCTTAGAGAGGCAGCATAGTTTTAATGATAAAATGGAGAAAATTATGAATCACAAGAGGCGGGCCAAAGGTGTCAAAACTCTAAGACGAGGAATGTCCTCGATTTCAAAATCCAGAACAATCATGAGCGATTTCAAGCAACTAATTTTACACTTTGCATCTTCGTTTTAAGTAGAAGAAGACAAAAATAGCCTCAGATAGATGGTTATTTCAGAAAGGTCAACATAAATCTGCAAGGAGCTGCGAATGCATCCTCAGCCTCCGATCTTTATCATCACAACAGAGGAGAGCATCTGCATCTGCTTATCTTTGCATGTTTCAGCCCATTTAAGCAGAGAGAGGAATAATTAGCAAGGAAAGTACAGGTCAGTGCATCATTTGATTATCATGCTATCTGTTTCTCCCTCCATTCATCCGTTCAGAGAATAAAAGCAGGTCAGTGCACATGAGTCATCATACGGGATAGTTATAAGATTCACACAGAAAAACAAGCCGATGCCATTCTGGTTTCAATCCAATATGTTCAAAAGTGTAAAAATATTTGCCATGCAAGCACGTGGTCTTTCTTTATCTCTTGGACACAACTCAAGATGCACACAAAAAAAAAACAATCTCAGCATCCCTGTTTTGTATTTTGCATGCAGTACATGTAAAGGAATCTATGAAGGTAGCATTTAAGGTTGCACAAAAGTATCCAAATGCAGGCCCATCCACAGAAATTTGTAGGCCCCTGACATCCCCTTTAAATGGCCCCACCAAGTTATGATTTAACGTATCCGATCAGTGCTTTCCTCCTGACTAAAATGAGCTCCCTCTGCCTGGCTTCTATCAGCCTTTGATGCTGGTGTGAAATACGTTTTTGAACATTTTCTTGTTGGGGTTGAATACCCGCGCCAGCTCCCTCCTTTTCTGACATGCTAACACAACTGACAGTTAAGTCCCATCTGCGCTCGGCACACAATAAAAAAGTCTCACGTGGTCCTCGTTGCGTAAAATTAGGAAGGACCGTGTTTTGTTTATTTTTATTTTGCTGACCTCTATGAGCCCTCCCCCATGCGACTGGGGGCCTTAGCTTTCCCCTTTGTCCACCCTCATGGGCGGCCTAAGAATAGATGCTAATCATATGATATTCCTTTGTTAACCTCAAGGAGCTTGCATCCTGATTGATGGATTAAGAACAAGAATCTTCACAGACATGTTTTTTGAGGAGCTCCTAATTGCATGCTTGCAGCTAGGTACTGGTAAATACGGGGGGCCAGTTTGTGGTGCACACATAGTTTTCCGTGCACACCTGCAACTTATTTTTTATGTCGATGTTCCCCCCTAGGAGCTCTGTGGGACAAGAAAGCTTGGCGACAGCGTTTCCATTGCTGTTTACTAAAAGCAAAATGCAGAATCTGTTCATGTATTTTTTAACGAAGTAAATTTTCTTTGCTAAAGTGTTCTCTAAAGTTTAACAGCTTCCAAAAGTCCACTTTAAACCTGTTTAAACTTTAACCACACAGTTGGCAGATTAAAAAAACAGTACCATGGATTATTTCATCGGCCGTTCGGTCCTGACAAAGAGATCGCCGACGAATGATGTGCTGGTGAAAAGGCATCATATCAGAAGGATGTTCAGAAAGGCAGAGAACAAGCCACCGTTTTGCTTTATGAGTGAAAATGAAGGGAGTACTGTGTGTAAAAGAAATGAAATAAATAAATCATGAGCTGCCGTCTGTCAGTGCTCGAACAGTTTTCACAGATGGAAAACAAAGCATGTTCACTGCTGCATAACTTCTGAGCATGCTGCCGTTTTTTTCTCTCTCTGAAAACACGCACATTTAAGCATGCTTGTCTGCACACACATGCACAACAGACCTCCTACCTGCCCTCAGACCTCGCCGTAATCTCAAGAAAGACTCAGGCAACCACTCCTTCATCTGACAAAAAACAAATGGGCCCTTTTTTTTTTTTGCTTTCAGTTAGAGGGGATTTGAGCAAGTCTTCATGCTAGCCAGCTGGCACATGACACGAGTTTAATGCAAAACACTGGTTAAGACCCAGTTAGCCTGGAGCTGACCTCACAAGAATCTAGGTGTTTGAAAAAAGGAGGAATGTAACACTAAACACTTTAGATTTGAAGCATATGGGAGTAACTCAGAGGCTACTTTACAATGCTTTGGCGGCCCCTGTGGACACAACTGTCACTACATGAGGTGTAAACTTGGGCTCATGGATGTATTTGCAGCTGTGTAATAGACAAAACTTTAGAAAAAATACAATGAGTAAATAGCAAGAAATAAAATCAAACTGATTTCTGGGGTGGCTGTGGCTCAGCGGTAGAGCCAGCCTCAATTGGACATCTGATGAACTGCAAGATTATGCACTTTTGCATTGGCTTCATTTTTCAACAAAGGAGGTTGCTGCTTGGTTGTCAAGCAGTTGGTAAATGCTTTAAGTGTTGCACAAGCCACTACAGGAATATGTTTACTGAGGTTTATGGTTACCAGGACAAGACGCCATTACCATTAAGGGTAACGTGACAACCAAAAGATACATAAGACACAAACAATCTCTGCTGTGTTTCTCTCACTGCCTCTTCTGTATAAGTGGTGCTTTAAATATATCTCAGCCTGAGGCTAACTTCTGCTTCAACTGGAAAGCTACATTCTGTACACGTCAGTTCCTTTAACCCTAATTCAGTAAACAGTCTCTTCTTCTGTTTTGAATCTGTGCGTGGCACTGTTGTAAAACAACAACAACAACAAAAAAAACACGAGTGAACGCATGCAAACACACAGAACTGGACAGAAAATCAAATATTCAAACTTAATGTCAGATTTGTGAACCTTCATATTAAAAAAAAAGTTTTAATTCAGCCTTCAACTTGTTAACTTGCAACACTGAGGGAAGTTCAAGCCCTTGAGAGGCACAGTTTTCAACAAGGGATACTACTGTTAGGTCACCATTGCAGCTAATTAGAACTGAAAAACAAGCTGAGTGGCGTGCAATATTCATGCAGAACAACACTTTTGGTTTTGAATTTAGGACATTGACTTTAGGGGAACAGCTCGGGCACGGAAGCATTTTTAACTTCATGCCCTGTGAGCCAAACTTAAAGTACTTGAGACGTTACAGATGGTACTTCTTCCTCTTCTTTTTTTGTTTTAAACAGATATAAGCCTGACAACTTGAAAAGTATTTTGGTTGTATTTTCTGGACTATTTCATGCACATCACCTTTTTTTTAAAATTTTGCTCTGCTGGAATTTTGAGATAATCCCACTCGGCACAGTGAGGGGGAAGAAGACGGGGGGAAAAAAACGAATATCAGATGATTGGAATTGGTTCCTTTTTTCAGCGGTTGTCGTGGCGTGTCTGATAAGAGCCGTAGAGGTTATTGTGGGAACACCCATCCTTTTTGTGAGATAAAATTACTCCCATCACAGGAAATTGACTGAGAAGGCAGCTGGAAATAGCTTTTAAAGTCCTTGGCTGTGGGTCTGCGGAGAAAGAACCTTGAGGATAAAAGACGGGAGCTGCTGTGTGTGGTGATTCAAATCATCGTTTTTTTTGTTGTTGTGTTCATGTGGTAATCTATTTTGGTTTAATCAGCTGTCCTAGTGTTGAAACATATCGTGGCTGTGAAGTGCCAACATAGACCATAAAACATGAACAGACACAAAACATAGCATTACTGATAAGCACCATATTTACCTTTTTGTCCTCCAGCTGCCTGTCTCAATAATCCTTTACATCATAAAACGCACGTTTCCCCTAACTTACTTCGTAATATATTCATGGCTATTTTGTTGACAATTTCCACCTTTAAAATCCAACTTTTGCTTTCACAAACTTCCTGAAAAATGAAGGACTAAAGAGCAACAGCAGCTACAAAAGCGTGGTCGTTTGCCGGTTTAAGTTCTCACATCGCTGTAGCAATCTTATAGGAGTGAAGGATAAAGGCATCCTTTTTTTCTGCTACAGAGGGCAAAAGTGCATACAAGCAGGGATGTGTCCAGAGGGGTGGCATGGGCCCCGCTTGAAATCTTATTGGCCACCCAAGGTGCCAACCCCAATCCTTAACATGCCCATGCATAAAAGGCCCTGTAAGAAAAATGGTAACAGGACTGGAGTGGAGAAAATGCAATAAAGTAGCATCTCTGGTGAAGTTTCTGCCTGTAAGATGCCCAGCGGAGAAAACACGACACTAGGAATGAGAAAACGCACTTCAATGCAGGATGTAAAGTTAGCGATCATCATTTCAGAAGTTTTCAAAAGTTCTCAGTGTTTCCCTGTCTTTAAGAGACGCCTGCTGCCTCAAAAAAAGATGTAGTTCTCTTCAGTTGAAGTAAATAACATTAATTATCCGAGATCTTAAAGTTTATTGTGCAGCACTCCGTCTGCTCTCTCTTTCATTCTGTACCAAGTGTTCCTTTTTGCTTCGGGGGCCGTCTGGTCTCTCAATCAAACACAATCACAAACTCTCCATCCTTTTCCAATTTCCTCCAGTACAATGCTCAGTCCTTGCTTACTTAAAAATGTTTTCTCTCTCTCTCTCTCTCTCTCTCTCTCTCTCTCTCTCTCTGTTGTGCCTTGCTTGTGAGTGTTGCGTTTGTTCTTCTGCAGGAGTCGTCTGTGTTTCTCTCAGAGCAACACAAAATACACTGCACCCAATTTACAGAGGACAATAAAAGCAGAGAAAATGGGCGTCAGGAAAACATTGTTGTCTTGAAACTACCGCCTCACCAATTAATCCAAACATCAGTATTGGATGCAGAAATCCCATATCAGTCAGGCTCTACTTAAATAAGCACTGGATTATGAAAAGAAGGCATCACAAAAATAGACTGAAAGTCATTAGAAAATGGTGGAAACGTTGTAAGACATGGAAAAGAAATGGCGATACACATGGGTACGTCTTTGACTTTTGTCCCACTATTTCGGTTTCCCCACTTCCTCTTCAATTTGTACTTTATCTCAATGTTTCTCTTTGTAATTAAACTGTATTTTAGAGTTTCCCTAAATACCGCTATCACTCAAATCGAAATATTTCAGAAAAAAGGAAAAGAATATCGCTGACTCTTTCGCGGTGTGTCGAGGATTCCTGAGAAAAACAATCCTGCTCGGTGTCACAGTAAAAGTAAAAAAGTTCTGCGTCTAGTTTATTACCTGTCTCTATCTGGGTTTGAAAGTGTCTGTGTTTCTGTGTGATCCCCTTTCAGTAGATAATCTGCATTGCTTCAGGTCGATTTAGCTTACTCATACCCTTCAGCTGCAAATCCCATACTTATGTGATACGCAGATGACAATAAGGTTTACATTGATAGAAGAAAAAAACCCAAAAGTGACACATTGTGGGATTTTGATCTATTTAGCTCAGATTTATAATCCAAGAGGATGACACAAGGTGGTAAAAAAAATACATGCATTAGTGTCACAAAGTGGAATTTGGGGGACATGAGAGGAAGCAGTGTGAGAATCGGAGTCGAGTAGTTGGAGCAGAACAGCTTTAACCAAAACTAGAAACAGATGGATCGAGCATCTCCAGGACGTGGATCTTATTTTTAGTATCATATTTACACTAGAATAAAAGCGAATTTCCCTCGGGATCAATAAAGTATCTATCTATCTATCTATCTATCTATCTATCTATCTATCTATCTATCTATCTATCTATCTATCTATCTATCTATCTATCTATCTATCTATCTATCTATCTATCTATCTATCTATCTATCAATCGATCTATCTATCTATCTAGAAGCCTTTCTCTTCCACTCTGCTTGTTTACTATGGATGAGTCAAAAACAGTCAACATTGTTCCTGCAACTAGGTGGCCATGATGTTTACCATGTGGGTTTTTGGGGTTAGTGAATGTACTGACATTTACTTGAGTCAAGCTACTTGCAATTTGACACTGTTAATCTGAGTGCAGTGTTTTACTGTACATCTGAAAACCCATCAAATTAAACATGGCTCGGATTAGTGGGTCCAGAGCAGAGATTAACTCTTTTTGGAGGGCGCAAGAGGGGAGGTGCTTGTGAAAAACTACAAAAAAAAACAAGCAGGATGATTGACAGATGATCAACTTGACAGGAAGGCAGGCAGCACGGCTCAGAGGGATTTAGCCCGATTGGCAACATAGATGCTGCAGATGAGGTTTAACCCTTTTTTGTCCAATGTTGACCAGACGTGAACACAGGCATTGAGACTGACAGATAGATTTTTGCAAATCCAAAGGATGCTGTTATGTTCCATTAAATCTTACATGTAGACAACATTGTTTAGGTGCAATTGCAGAAATGTTAAGTCTGCATTTGACGTGTATTCTCGCTGGTTTAAGTCTGCATGCGTGCACATTTTTGCACATGATACAGCTGCAGCGTCATTGCAAGATCTGTGTTCTCCTTATCGTACTTGAAGAGGTTTAGTTTATTTTTATCCCAATGCATTAAGTGATATATTCCTGTCAGCAAAGACCTTTATGCTGCTTTCTCTTTTGTGTGTCATGGCCGTATTAAGGCCATCCATTAAGCCCCTAGTGTCATGAAAGAGCACACACACAAAAACACACAAATCCCACCATCTTTATGTGTCACTGTTTATTTAATATTCTCCCTGGGGAAGCTCTACTTTAATCCTCCATGTCGCTTCAGAACCTGGATCTGTTTACAGTGCTGGAAAAGCAAGCTTCAAGGTGCGGGGTTTTGTAAGCAAGCGTTCTCTAGCTTGTTGACTGTTTTATTTAAACTTTATGTCAAGGCTATACCTGGAAAAAAAAAATGCTCCCTCAGCCTTGCCGCTCCGTTGCACCTTCACACCATTTCCAAGACGTGTAAAAATGCCAGCATTTGCAGAGTCAGGGCTTTAAATCCAGCCAGATAAGAGTTTTGAACGGGACAGTGAAGATGTAGAGGAGTCAGAGGAGCTTAAGCATGCTCCGTTTGGCAATTATATATGACGGTCTTGGAAGTAAAGGAGACAGCTTGTGACTGGGTGGATGTAAAAGAGGGGAAAAGGGGAGGGGGGAAAAAAAAGGCAGGGAGGGGACAGAGCTGAAGTCCTGTCACCTGTTTGCCGGTTCTTTAGTTGAGAGTGCTGCTGCTGCTGCTGCTGCTGCTGCTGCTGCTGCGTGCTCTCATAGGGGGAAAAGCTTTTGAAGCCTAATTTGCCGCTTGGCCGAGTTTGCGCATGGCTTGGTGCTCAGTGGAGTGGCTGTCCCAGTCACATCCTCTCCGAGAGTAGGATCCTCGCTCGGAAGCACAGACCGGGCAGGATGAGGAGGCAGTACAGGGATGAGGGGTATCACCCGCGCTCAGAGGTACTTCGACTGTAAATTCACATTTTACGAAAACTCTCGGGGGAGTCTGTTTTGCACGATTTGGATGAATTGTTGTGAGGAACCGAACATTTTTGTTTTTCTCTTGAATGCTTTTGCTTTGCAACTTTTTTCTCGTCCGTGTAGCCTCTAAGGTTGTCTTTCAACTTCTTTTGTATCTAAACGCGGGAAACTATTGCATTTTTATCCATCTACGATAAGCAGCTCGTCCCTTCTCATCTTGCTCGTTTCCATCCCTTCTGCTGTACTTTCTCATTCTCTCTATCTTGTCTTTTGTGTTATCTTTGGATATATAGCAAGCCCTGGACTCCAACCTGACCAACTTGATCAAGAGGAACAATGAGTTGGAGTCGCTCATGGGGAAACTAATACAGACATGTCAACATGTAGAGGTGAGTCACCCTCTGAGGTCAGCATTGACCTATATCAATGAAATGATCATGTTGTTCTGCTTCGGTAATTATATAATGCAAAGACAAGACTTTTTATTTATGTTTGTTCACTTAGCCTGGCATTGTAATTAATGCACACAATCTCTAGTTGTTACTTTATTTTCTGCAGTTAGCTTAGCTTGTAGCTACATTTTGAAACTAAACTGACGCAGAGTTTGTCAAAAATGAACTGCTTTATATTTTTTCCCCCTTCAAATTTATTCTGAACTAAAACATTCTGTGATGCATTTAGTGTTTTTGTAACACAATTGAATATTTAGGGAATACGCACTTGCCTTGTCTGACATACATTTTCTGGAGGATTATTTTTATGGTAAAAAGAAATAATAAAAAAGTAAAAAAGTAGGCCAAGCCGTAATTGTATGTTTTGATGTCTAATTTAGTTGTGATTTGTTTGAGATTCAATGACAATGCTCAGGCTTAAGGGAAAGCTAACCTGCACACGCCTCTTCGCTTTGTTTTTGACACATAAAATCTATGAGCTTTAGCATAATTTATTCGACTTTTAAAGCCATGCACAAGCTAAGAATTCATCTTAAACCCTCATAAATTATTATTATCATCATTTTTTTCCCTGTATAAACTGGAACAGCACGTTTCTATTCGCAATCACTTGACATCTGTTTATGTCTGCCATGTTTTTAATTAGAATATTAACCTTGTATGAATGTCTGCTGTGCGTGTATTGAGCTTGGCTGAGGGGGGTTCTGTGCTAAGCTTGCCTGTTCATGTAACGACGGCCCACTAAGAAGCTTTAAATAACGCAATGCCACAGGGTTAAAAGGCTGCAGCATCTTGCTTTAGAAATAATGGAGAGCAGCCTCTCTGCCTTCACAAACCGCCAAGAAAAGAGGATTGCGATTTACTTAGAAAACGAAGAGTTAATTCTTTTCTCTCTTGCTAAAGTGCCATGTGCATATTTTTGTGTCACGAAAAGATGTTTTCTATCAGCATAGCTGGAGAGGAAAACTCTGATGATGGACGAATACTGAATATGCAAAAATGAAACACCTGATTGGATCAGACCAAACAGCCCACTTTAGGAATCAGAAATGAACAAATGATGGCTACATGACTTGTTTCTACCAGAGTGCATCATGGTCACAACTTTAGACCCAGCACGGAGTCACAACTCTCCCAAAACTCCCAGAATAGCGCATTGAGTGGAAGTGCGTCGTCTTCAGGCGAGAAAAGTTACGAAAAAAAAAGGTGGAACTTTCATGAAAACATACATGCATATGCAGCTGCCCATGAAAGGTGTGAAAGTGACAGCTCTATAAAAAAAAAAAAAAGAGCAGGTCACTCAGGAAAAAGCACTTCACTGGCGTCTTTTTTTAATGAATATTTCACATTAGATGAATCTTCTCCGGAGCTTTTATGGAGATGGCATCCGGGTTAATCAGATGCTTTAGAAACTTATGAAGTTTTAAAAGAATAGTCTGACGACTTAATTTAAACTTAGGCAGTCCAAGATGTATTTTCTGACAAATGCGAAGTGGCACCAATGGCAGCCTCACATGAATTTGAACCCACTGCTTCCAATAAAGCCTGGGGGTAATGGGTGCGTAAAAGGAGGCCACTGCACACTAACATCCAGTTCCCCCTGAAAACAGTCGCTTTAATGGTTCTCATCATTGAAGAAAATCCTAGATTTTGAAGAACATTATTATTCTTACTGCAACAGAAATACATAATTTTTCTGTCACTGGATGTATTAGGCTTGCAAAGTTATCGTCGACTTTCCTGCATAAAGTTAAGCCATCAAAAAAAGTGTACAAATCTCTTAGGATGGAGTCATTTCTGTATGAGCGTGTGTGTATTTTTCTGTGCTAAATGAGTCACTTAGTGTCCCTGCCAGGGTACAATCTGTCATTCTGATCACAGGCTCCAGAGGCCTCTGCCCACAGTCATTAGATGTTCCACATCTTTCCATGTCTGATGCATTCTAGTCGCAATCTCTCTGCGTGTGTATGTGTTGTGGTCGGACAACCAACAAGCACTTGAGATTGACCATCCTTAGATGGTTTTGGCAACAATTTCAAAAAGACATTTCTCACCAGAGTGCTTCCATTTTGGAGGCGTCGTGACATTCATGTGTGCAGAAGTAATTTGTCTGTCGCCTCTATTGCAAGGTTGTGGGCACTTTTTCAGGTCAGATCAGCAATATTTCAAATCGAGACCTTTAGTCATGTTGAATTTTTGTTATTTAGAGCCACAAAATGTCAGGAAAAACACATCAGAGCCTCTCAAACTTGCATTACAGTTGGATTTTGTTTTCTCCAGGAAACAATTTATGATCCACTGGAGCATTACAAGCGTAGTAGATAAAACTAAAAATCTGCAGGATACTAACAGCTCTGACTACCCAAACCATGTACTGCAATATGCAGGAGTGTGTCCAGAGGGGTGGCATTGGCGCCTCCCCAAAATCCAAATCAATGGTTGGAGCTCAAGTCAAACTAAGCTATTCTGTTTGTTTTTAACACTCTGCTGATAGTTTCCTTTGCATGTTAATGTACTATTTTTGTTGTTGTTCGTGCTGTTCATTAAAATAATACCCCTGCCTAAGTCAATGACCCTGGTGGGCCAACCTATTGCAAAAAATCTGTCAATATTTGTCTTTGGGGTCCATATTGAGAGAAGCTTCTACCCCAAATTCCCGCTGCTTAAATCTCTATAATTATGCAAGCTGGTGCACAAACATGCCATAAAACTATCATGTGATGAGAAGTTTTTTTTACAAGGTAAGCAGTTAGATCTCAGTGGGGTGTATGGATGTCAAAGGAGTTTATTAGCATTGCTGGAAAGACAGATGCAGATGTGCACTGCACTCTGTAATCCAGGTAGTGAATTGTGTCCATTGGCAACACATCACCCACATAGGGGCACAAGTGTTGTTTAGGATGGCATGTTGTGGACAGTGAGGAAGTACTCTTCACCCTTGGCTCTGGGGGGGGGGGGGGGGGGGGGGGGGGGGGGGAGCAAATTACTCTCCATGATATCATGAATAAAACACCTGTCAACATGTGTGTTTGTGTGTATTACTGTAATAAGTGTGCATATATTTTGGGCATTCAGCATACTCCCCTTTCATTGCTCCCTGTGCAACTGCTTTGCCGCAGTGAGAAAACACTTTACAAGGTGTGAAAGGGCCACTCGGAAATGGCCACAATGAGAAATTACACATTATGTAAGGGCCTGCAGGGTCATAATTGGAATTGAACAACTTTAATAGCTGGTTCACACTGTAAAGCTTCCAACTGGAAGGAGAGTCGAATACATTGGAGAGTTTGATTGGCGCTGGATGCCATTCTTTCCTCTAAAGACCCTCATGGCAGAACTATTCGGAGTGTAATCAAGGGTCTTTTTTAAAAAGAAAAACACCCTCCAGATGAATTAAATCATTCATTTTTGGTTTAATTTTTAGCAGTGGGTTATGAGCCAAGCAGATGTGTGAACGTATAGCCAAAGTTTTAAATGAAGTTGAAAAGCCCTGGTCTCCTGTGACACAAGCTAACAAAAGCTACTATTTTAACTCACACCATTACATGTTTCCACACCTTTAATAAAGTATCTATTGCCTACTAGTCACCAAACAGAATTTGTCATGAAAACTATTGCGTTAGAGTAAGGGTAGCAGCTGGTATTTTCTGTATGTTAGCTCGGTTTTGTCTTCTGAAGTGTATGACATAAAAAAGCCTTGAGTGAGCAATTAACCAACTAAAGAGGCAGCTCTAATTTTGAGCTACCATGTTGTTACTACCTTGCCCTCCAATGTCTACATGCCAGTACTACTACTTGGCTGTACCCAAAGTCAATCCCTATTTAGTCATTCTTCATTTAAGGAATCTATGTAAATAGCAAAGGGTAGCCTACATGTGCTCTACGGAGGGCTATTTTGTGACACTGCCCGAAAGTCTGCTTCATAACCACATTTCAAAGTGTCATGTCTGGTTTCTAACAGCCAAAGGGCTTCCTACTTATTTTCCTTGTCAGTCAGCGCTCAGGCTAGCAGTAGGCAAAGTGCCTGAATATGCCTCATCTTCCTCGAGTGTCAGCCTCAGACAGGATGGACGGCTGATGGATGAAAATGACATCCTGTCCCTCTCAAACACACACACACACACGCATGTCCTTCACCCCGAGCGTCCATCCATCTATTTGAACGTACTGTATTTCACACTGTCTTTGAATTGGTTCTCAGGTGAACGCATCCCGTCAGGAGGGCAAGCTCATGGAGGAGTGTGATCTCCTGATTGAAATCATTCAGCAGAGGAGGCAGATCATTGGCAGTAAGATCAAAGAGGGGAAGGTGAGTTGAACACCTAGGAGCATGACATGAGATACCATTTATTTCCTCCACTCTTTTATACACCCATCTTTCACTCAAGATCCTCTCCCTCTAACCTTCCCAGAGAACATTCACATTGATACTTTCTGTTAAGCCTCTCATAGTACAAACAGACACCACTTTTACCCCTTTTGTTCTTCGACAATAAACAGCAGAATTAACTTTCTGCATTGATGCTAAATGCCAGTTTAGCCATTTTTGTGTAGCTGAATACAAAAACATCTTTCACCCCCAGAATCAATCCATTCATCCATCCACTTGTAAACCCTACATAAGTGTATTGGAAAATGTCTTTATATAAGTAAATCTTACTTTAGTTTATCTGTTCATAGATTGATTTAGTATTTCCATATACAAAGAAATCTTTATGCAAACGACCTGCTGACTTATTAAATGTAGTAGTTGCAAGAAATGTCTGCAGACTAAAAATTACAAGAGGATTTTTGCTTGCTTTCGTTGGATTATTTATTAATGCTATTGATCCAATAAAGATCTGAGTGTGTCACATGATTGCATTGCCACATCTTTTGACAGGTTTGAGGAAAATCTGGTTTTCCCTTTAAGATTTTAGACTCAATAATAAGACTTTATTATCAGTGAACCATTACAAATGTGTTACCTATCAATAACATGGTGTTGAGCATACGCTGTCCAAAGGTTTGGATTTCTAAAACTGATTGACTTCTAATGTCTCCACATTGGGTTTTGCCATTTGACACGTTACTAATGTGGCGAGCAGATGGTAAATGGTTCAGCTTCCTCAACTGCGAAGCCTTTGACACATTCTGAAAAGTAGATCCCCGAGCATATGGGAGGGCATGCTACTTGTACTCTTAACCTTAATGGATTTTTTTAAAGCTGCATCTAATGAGAACTGAGACAAACTAGGGATTCTTTCTTTATCACAGTTAAATGTGGGCTTTAAGCTTTTAGGGTACATATGTGAAGATACTGAGATTTTTAATCCTCGGCCACCAGATTTCTACAAATCATACTGAGGTTAAGTGCCACACCATGGTGGTTAAAAGCCAAAAATACTTATTTCTGCTTTTAGTCTGTTTACTTGTCATACATTTTTTTAACATAAAGATGACATTGCAATATAGAAAAGGGATTGGTTGAATTGTTTGGGGTACTTTACAAGGCTAAGTACTGATGCAATATCTCTCGACTGCAATCCAGCCACTGACCTCAATCTGTCTCTTAAAATCTCGGCTGGAGTGGGACAGAAACTGAGGGGAATACAAGAGGGGAAATAAATCCCAGATTTACTCACTGAAGAATAATTGAGATGTCTGTCCAATGTAGCTGAAGCAACAAACATGGGGGAGGATTAACTTGTGTTGTTTGGTCATTTCTGTATCGTGAATGAATAACTCACGATTTGAACAACTGTCCCGTTGTTCCAAATATAACCCCATGTTTTCTGGTTCATTTCTTGGTTTGGGAAATTTAACATTCCTGATAATCTGCAACACTTCAACTCTGATAAAGGGCACGTCTGAGTATTCTTGACCTCATCATTTCAAATTCTCTACAGACACAAAGGCTGCGGAAGCTCGCCCAGCAGATCACCAACTGCAAGCAGTGCATCGAGAGGTCCTCTGCCCTCATCACACAGGCCGATCAGACACTGAAAGAAACCGATCACGCTCGCTTCCTGCAGACTGCCAAGAGCATCAACGAGAGGTCAGACAGCCCACACTGGCCCACATGTGTCGGAATTATTCCGCCAAGCAAACTTATGTCGAGCTGCGGGGAAAGGGCAGCGAGTGCACATGAAAATTCAGAATTCAGAATACAGTGCAGAACTTTGTTCCTTGATTCTCCGAGCAGAAAAGTAGAGCGGGAAACCAGCTCTTTTTAAGCTGCATTTTAATTGTGATCCCTGCTTTAGCTTTCTTAAACCTTCCAATATGTGTCTTCTAAGGATGAAAACAAAGCATTGTTATGAAAATAAATAATTCTCCCTTATTCCTTCAAAGAAAATTCAAGTTACTCCAACAATATTATCTACAGTACGACTAGTTCAGAAGTTTTTGAGCATTTTTACATGTAATCTGTAAAAACACATTCCCTATTCATTCTCCTCTTCAGGGCTGCTTTTGGAGAAACACAGCATTAAAAGATATTCAATTTGATTGGTGTCTTTTTAGGGTCTCCATGGCAACCGCATCGACTCAAGTGTTGATCCCTGAGATACACCTGACGGACACCTTCGACACTTTTGCTTTGGACTTTGCCAGAGAGAAGAAGTTGCTGGAGAATCTGGATTATCTCACCGGTAAAGTCTTTACTTTGGATAGAAAATATTTTCATTTAACCTCAAAAGTTGTGATTGCTGAACTTTTTAAAGCCCTTCTTTTTTTTTTTTTTTTTTACATTCAGGGCATTATTTTTTGTCAAATCTGCACACATCACCACTCATTTGCTCTGTAGTGTTATTATTTTCCTGTATGTGTCTATCAAACAAATATTTTAGTTAGATGGATTCTTTAAAGCTCCTGTAAGGAACTTTTTGTTTGCATTGATTTTGGCGTCACCCTGTGGACTATATCTGTACCTTCTATCTTTTGTTAATCTAGTCCTGTATGCATCATATACATTTGAATAAAAATAGAATTCAACTGTCTTTTAATGGTCAAAAAGAGGCTATTTCTGTTGCCAATGCTTTGTCTGACATCGACCCCCAGCGGCAACAGTTTCAGGCATAAAAAAAATCACAACAGAAATAGTCAGTTATGATGCTGATAGTCTAGTTTGCTTCTTTTGCTCATCAACTTGCATCAATAATAATTTCAGTCTGTCTTATAACCAGTTAAAACCTCCTCACACAAGCTTTAATTTAGTCCTTTGCTGACCATAAAACCAAACATTTACTCGAATTATGATTCAAGTCCAGCTTTTGATTCCGATTTGGCTGTTTTTTGTATTCCTCTGAAGTCTGCTGTCTTCCATAACTTCTTTTTGAAGTAACAGAGCTTCAGCCTATTAACTCCAAAATTAATTTTCAACATTAATTTCTGACGTCTCATTCGCGTGGAGCAATCAAAATGCCAGCGCATGAATTACTGACACGCTGTGGATGAAAAACAAGGCATCATGCGGAGTGGAATCGAAGGTCTGTGAAAATGGCTGGCTCGCATTTGTTCCCCACGATGCATGAGGGGCTTCGCTGGAGGGCCTTTTTCACTAAGTGAATCAGCCTGAATCACTCGACTATGTGCAGCCACTCATGACAGAAGGCTCAGGAGAGGGAGGGGAATGACGGACACAGAAAGAGATAGGAAGTGACTTTACAATCAATTTCTTGGTGTCTTAATTTATTTTTTTTTACCTCAACTGTCTCTTTCATATGAAATTCACATTTATCACTATAGCACAAACACAACTATATCGTCATTAAGGGGCACATGAATCAACACAAGTGTAAGAAAACCAATCCAGCGTCTCTGGTTATATAACTACTCACATTAGTTACTGCTAAAAGGATTGTGTTATTTACTCTTCCTGCTGTGTTAATGTGTTTATCTGAATATTTTATTTCTGCAATCCCACATTGCTTCTAATGCTTAATCTACCAATCTACTGGAAAGAACATCTTAAATCCTGTGTGTAATGAAGCCTTTCCATCGTTTTTAGGAATACTGCCAACAATATTTGCAGCTGCAGCTGTATTAAGTTGGAATACGCCAATTGTGTGATGACATTTTTCTCTTGTGCCCTCGACAGCTCCGAGTGCTCCGTGCATAAGGGAGGAGCTGTGCACGGCTTCCTATGACACCATCGCCGTACATTGGACGTCTGATGATGAATTCACAGTGGTGAGCTATGAGCTGCAGTACGCCATCTTCACTGGACAGTCCAACATCGCCAGTAAGTGTGTGTTGCTGTAGGAATGGCATAAATCAGTTATCCACTATGATCTTAATCCTTTCTAGTGTCCAGTGTGATATAAGGTAATACTGGCAATTCAGTCCACAACTCAAATGTATTGCTTATTAGTAACTATATGTTTTGTTGTACAGAGGTTTAAGGCTGCATCACACACAAAAGACCAGAAGTTAATAAATAAACTTCAGTCTCTTGTCTCATACAGTCTCACACTATCTTATCTTATGTGCCAGAGGAAACCATGCAGCACCTCATGTGATGTGATGGAGACGCATCCTTTTGCAGAATGGACACTAATGTGATGCAGCAAGGTGCTGTTTGGTCCTCTGCTGTTAGCACAGTTTGTTCAGCGAGAACAGGAAGTGAGATTTAAAACGTCAGGTGTAATATCTGCCTACATTGGGATATTAGCCAACACTAGCCTCTGGGCTTAAATGTTTACCTAGAATGCTTGGTCATGGCATCATCTTTTTTGGTCTCTGTGGGCTGTAGGGCTTTAATCCTGAAAAGAATTTTGCCGGATTTAAATTTTTAAATATGAAGCACTATTGACATGTGAGGTCATACACAACCAATAATCAACCTTCTAAAATGAGTGCAAACCCCTCACAGATAATCCTAGACAGTGTTGACAACGCTGATGTCACCAAACTTTGAAACTTTGAAGAATTACCGTAATTCCTTTGTTTAACGTCAGACGTATAAATTGCTCCGTGATCCAGCGAAAGCGGCAAAGACTGGATGTCAGATTTATTTTAAGCAAAGAAATATCAAAGTTAGAAACACTTTTGAAAGTGTTTACTGGGTTAAAATATGACATCAATAAATTCCCAATCGATTAAAGACATATTTTTTTTCTATCAGAAACAGGGTTTTTTGGACATGTGATCCCCGTATCCAAAAAAAACTTTGCTACGGCCCTGGCCACGGTCCTAATTCCTGTTTCAAGATTTCAAAAAGCTTCATTATTTAGACTGAAATTTATGAATAATTATTGACTGATCTTACTACATCATCTTACAGCAAACATAGCACTCTACTGGTGGCCACTAGCTTTCCTAAGGCAGCCGGGAGTGGTAGTGCTTTACTAAAGGCTGAGATCGCAGAGGGAAGAGGAACCTCCTGAAGTGAAGCCTCTGGCCTTTATGCTACTATCAATCCCAACATCAAATCACTGTAGCTTGTGAGGGATGGAAGAGGGGGAATAAAGATTTGACGATAAGAAAGAGAGAATTCACATGGAGCAGTCGGTACGGCACTTCTGTGAGATCATACGAGGCGTTTAGGTGTTCACTGGCACCGTAGGAGAGAGATGTCGTATTAGCGGAGATGAAAGTCGTAAAATGAATCCTCGGCACTCAATGAGAGACGCAATGTCTTGTAGAATGACAACAGACATACAGCAAACACTAGCTAACACACAAGAGCTTGGAAAAAAAAAAAATCACAGCCACACTTGAGTGAGCAACTGCAAAGGGAGGAAATGGGGTCAGGGCATCTGAACACAAGCTCCCTGTTCCCTTTCAATCAAACTGCCTTTTCTCCGTCTTTTCTTCTTCCTTTTTTTTTGTAGTTTCATCAAACAGACTCCCCTCACAACAAAACCTTCCACCTTTTGTTCTTCTTCTACCCGTCTCTCTTCCATTTCTTTATCCCCATCATTCCTAGGTAACCCCTCTGCATTGTTTTTTTTTTTCTTTTCACATTGCTCCACAGTTAAAGAGCATGTTCAGAATCAACAATCATTAGACTAATTTGACGTGCATTTTCCTTCCACTCTCCCCCTTTTGCTTTTATAACCCTGTCTCTTTCCATTCACTGAATTGCTGTGATTTTTCTCACCTCTCTGTTTCACATCCGATAAATGTCAGAGGTGTTGCCGTTGGCCTCGCAACCACGTGCCGCATTGCTCCCTCTGGACTAGTTCAGACGAATCCCTGTGCAGGAACTTGAGTTCTTTTAATGTTAATGGAATAAAACACGCATATTAACCTTAGCTCTTGTGCAGCCGTCTGAGGAGATTCCCTTTGGGAAATGTTAATTTTATACAGACTGATTACATTTCTCTCATATACCAACACATGTATTTGATGAAGCTTGTTGTCTGTTCATATTAAACAGAGGTTGTTTGTTTCTTCAGATATACTCTGTCACAACTACCATATTCATTACTAGACTAAATGATGAATTGGCCAGCCGATAATATTGTCTATTTGTTTATCACGTGACTAACAGCTAATTTCACTCCAGATATAAGTCAATAAAACTAGATTTATTCACCAGTCAAATAGTATTTCATCTGAGTTTTATTGTGTTACAGCAGTGCTATTACCAGCTAAGTGCATATGGATAAGTATGGATGCATTATATGGATTAAAACAGTTGTTCCCAAAGCGGGAGTCGGGACCCCCTGGGGGGTCATGGGACACTGGGGGTTGCCAGATTCCTTCCAAAAACATCTAAAGACTAAAAATGGATTAAAATTGAACATTTTTACCCATCAATTTAAAAATAAAGTTTGGGCTACTGTGTGGTCTTCTACTGCCAGTGTTTGGAGAGGCCTCATCGTGCACGTTGCTGTGCGCCATGTCAAATATTTTAAACACCTCCAAGGACAATGGGGGTCCCCAGTCTCTAGCCTCATTATATTGGGGTTGCAGATTGAAATGTTTGGGAACACCTGGATTAAAACAAGCATTATCACTCTCCAGAGTGGCCAATTGAGTGACCATCATATCTTCATTTTTGTTGTTTGATCCACATGTGAGCGAATGTGATTGCACTATACTTTTGTCTCCAGGATTTTATAGATATTTTTCAATTGATTTAATAATTTAGTTTTAATAAGTCAATATGTTTAACATGAACTACAATCTTTCTAACTAACT
Organism: Symphodus melops; assembly: GCF_947650265.1. Lineage (NCBI taxonomy): Eukaryota > Metazoa > Chordata > Actinopteri > Labriformes > Labridae > Symphodus > Symphodus melops. The sequence continues at coordinate 6,130,002 of NC_136713.1, forward strand.
AAACCAAAAAATGGTTTTCCATTGATTGGCTGTCCATGCACTGCATCATCTGTGCCTTCTTTTTTCTCCTTATCTCACCCTGCATTCCCTCTGCCTGTGCAGGTCTGTGTAACTCTCTGGAGAGCTGGATGATTGTTCCCAACATCAAGCAGAACCACTACACAGTGCACGGTCTGCAGAGCGGCACCAAGTATATCTTTGTTGTCAAGGCCATTAACCAAGCGGGGAGCAGGAGCAGTGAACCGGGGACTCTGAAGACCAACAGTGAGTACAAGACGACTGTAAACACACACTCCATATAGGATTGACCTTCACTGAAAAGCTGTGTAAATGTTTACAGAAAAATAGCTTTCTTTCATTATTTTCCCACACTTCACTTGCTGTGCTTCAGATTCCCCCACCCTACAGCAAAAATGAAATTCAATTAACTGAAAAATAAATGAGCTGTTCTGTAAAGAATGTTCCCTTCTGAAGATCTCAATACATTACAGCATTATAAAAAAATTTTTTTTTTCCATTTCCTCTCTCGTCTCTAAAAGGTCAGCCGTTCAAGCTGGACCCCAAATCAGCCCACAAGAAGCTCAAAGTGTCCCACGATAACCTGACAGTGGAGCGGGATGAAACCACGTCAAAGAAAGGCCACAGCCAGGAGCGCTTCACCAGCCAGAGCAGCTACGGCGTGGTAGGGAACGTCTACATTGACAGCGGTCGTCACTACTGGGAGGCTCTGATTGGAGGGAGCACATGGTGAGTTTGATTCCAGTTGGGATCAGAGAGTTCAGAACTACAGGATAATCCTGCAGAGAGTTCCTCTTTCTAGTTCCAAATCATCAACTTTCCAGGTGGTTGGTGAAGACCACACAACATCTTTAGTCTTAATTTACGAGCTCCAAAAAGTTGTTAACAGATTATTTCCCCCCTCCTCAGGTACGCTGTGGGCATAGCCTACAAATCGGCCCCCAAGCACGAGTGGATCGGTAAGAACTCGGCCTCCTGGGTTCTCTGCCGCTGCAACAACTCCTGGGTCGTCCGCCACAACAGCAAAGAGCTGGCTATCGAGCCGTCTCCCCACCTGCGGCGCGTCGGGGTCCTGCTAGACTACGACGCCGGCTACATAACCTTCTACGACGCCGTGGGCTCCCAGCACCTTCACACATTTCACGTCTCTTTCGTGCAGCCCGTGTGTCCCGTGTTCAACGTTTGGAACAAGTGTCTGACCATCCTCACTGGTTTACCCATCCCTGATCATTTAGAGGGACTGGATCCTGAAGACTGAACACTGCACACAGTCAAGAAGAAACCCGCATAACATTGTTTCAGTTACATTAAAGCTGCACTGGAAAAGATTTCTGAAAATTTGCTTTTTTTTTTTGTGGAGAGAGAAGAAGAGTGATCCGTTCTTTTTTAATTATAAAGATACAACAGCTCGAATCACTCCGCTTATACATCCCCCAAAAGAAGTATTTAATTAGCTGCTCGTATTCAGTCAGACCTGGAAAACCTGACCTGACTGGTGTCCAATATGGTCCATTTTTTAAATACAAGAAGAAAGTTAAAAGTGTTATATCACACGTTTTTGTCAAATTTAAAAAGATGACTTTTTTCTTTGTACATTTTGGGACTTAAGTCGAAACGTTTGGAGTAAAGTCATAATGTCCAGGATGAGGATTAAGTATAAATGGAAGGGATAAGTTACATCCCTATTTCTTGAATTGCATCATTCATTTCTGCTGAATTACCCAGTGCAGCTTTATATGTTAACAGACTACAGTTATTTCAGTTGTTTGCTGTGCAAGAATGACTTGAAAAAGCTTGAAGCCGAACCCTCTTTCAGTTGGACGAAATTAAACCAGGGGTTCAATGCGGAAGAAACCAGAACAAATGGACTACGTTGAGTCAGACATTTTGACTGGGAGGCACTTTGGGGCTTCCCAGAATGGGAAAGCACGGCAACTAGGGAACAAGCCATGGATCCATTTTTAATTTTCACCTTATCTGATACAGCACTTTGAAACCCTCACCCCTTACTTACACACGTCATCGTTAATCTATCACGGTTGCTGAAATACGGCTGTACATTTTTGTAAATTCTAAACACTTCCCCTATCCCGATATCCTTCCCTTGTTTAATAAGATGGAACCAAAGTAGCCGTTGCTGTCTGTTCAGACGTCTCTACAGAAATGTTACATAACTTAATAAATCCTTAAATATTTTTAAAAAAAGCAACAGAGAGGAAATAGCTTTGATGCTAATATTAAATGCAGGATTCCCATAGTGGTAGAACTTGTTTTTGCACATTGTTCTTACTTTAATCATGGCTGGAAACCTGTTCCTTGTTGGTGCAATTAACATGCATTTACAGTAAAATGGGAAAGTGTTGTGTTTTTGTTTGACTTATTGTGTGAATCTTTTTTTTCTTTTAGCTGCCAGTTTAATTTTATGTGATGCAATATTACATGAGTTGTGTTATGGTTGTAGCCCCAGTGTTATTATTGGAGCTAAATGCACATGTGGGGGGATATAAAGCTGTTTAATCATTGATTTCCTTTTCATAAAGAGTGTCTTCCTGTTTTATCCTTTCAAAATAAACCTTTTTAATGTGATTTTATACACTGAGGTCTTATCAATTTAATGTAAATTAGGCATATTTTTTTAAAAGGTTGCCATTCTCTTAAAAATAAATAATCTTCCCTTTATTGGGACAACAGAGCTATACAAAAAAATGGGGCTGGCCTCGAACTTGATGTCAGAAGGGTGCGCGTCACTCTTCATTTTAATCATTGGCCAAAACATGATAAAAATTCTACCTTGTAACTTGAGTTTTAAAGGTCACATATTTCCTTCCTTTTCAGTTAGAATAAGTCTCAGAGCTCCCCAAAACGTGTGTGAAGTTTCTTGTTCTAAATCCACTCTGATCATAAATTTGATCATGCCTGTAAACTCCTCTATTTCAGCCCTGCTCAGAACAGGCCATTTTTGTGTCTGTACCTTAAAATGCAAATGAGCTGTGTCTGACCACGCCCCTTTCTGAAAAGGGTTGCGGCTTTGGTGACCCGGGTGAGGGGTTACTGCCCTTCGTGATGTCATAATGGGAAAATCTCCAAAAGGCCAGTTTTGAGCCAAATTTTCTGAAAAGTGGAGCTGGCAAAAGACAAAGAGGATGGACTTTGGTCGACAGACTGAGGACGCATAATGTGTGACCTTTAAAGGGAATGACGACCAACCTATTATCCTACAATACAAAAAAATGGCACCTAAAAAATACAAAGACTTGGTTGTATGTTCCTTCATTTCACTACCTGGTACACTTTTAAGTGAAATAACAATCTACTCTCTAATTCTGTGTTTCCCTGGCAATTAATTCAACTATGTGTTTTCATTGTATCTGATATTCATAATGTAGTGCTTAATTTAATGTTTCCATTTGAACTTTATGAACATGGTGTTATATGTTCCGTCTCTGTGGACATTTTTCTGGAAGGATATGGATATGATTGCTTGCACCACAGTATGTCTGAGATGTGTCTATGAAAAGGTCAAAAATAAACGTTCCTTTTCACATAAAAGTTTGCTGATGTTTTGGTTTTTTTTAATCCAGTGAATAAGTGTAGCACTGAGAATGTCAAGTACCATCACATAAAGCAAGAGGGGGGAGGCGGGGGGACAAACAAATTCAAGCAGCTCTGAATTCAAAAAGTTCTCTCCGTGGTGTTTACAGTTCCTATTGCTCCTCAGGAAGCCACTGCACCAATTGCTGTAAACAACAATATATTGATTTTCTCAGTCTACTGGAAGATTTAAGTCCAGATTGAAATCAGACATTCAGCATTGAAAGTTACTAGAGTCCATTTTTAAGCCTACTGTGGACTGTATTTAAGGCTAATACTATTTTAAAGCCTAAACCGCTCGTAGCTAATATATTTCAAAACCTTGTAAACTATCTTTAAAGTTGAAACAAGAACTTTTAAAGCTACAAACATATTGGAACCTACTGTAATCAATATTTAAAGCTACTATAGCCAGTAATTAGAGCTACAATTGTCACTATTTAAAGCAACTATAAATCCAATGTCCAATGCAACTATAAATAATTAAACCTGCAATGGTGAATATTTTAAGCGACTATACTTTTTTAAAGCTACTATAAACAATCTTTAAAGCCACGATTGTCAATAATAAGTTACTTTGAATAATTTTTTTAAGCTACTATAATAAATATTGAAAGCTAATATGTCAATATTTCAAGCTATAAGCACCCTGGAGCATCACTGCTCTCTGTAACAAGTTAAACGCTCCAGAGAGACGCCTCAAAGTGTTGTCTTTGGCTTGTTCGGCGAGTTCATGAATTTCCTGTGGAAGAGGAAGTTGTCAAGTTTATCACTCTTACTTCCTGCCGCCATCAGGGGCTCTTCCTGATTTTTTCAGGAGCAATTGTTCCCAGACGCCAAGCTTCAGCTGTTTTTTTTTGTTGTTTTTTTTGCATTAGCTGAAACCTTGTGTTGTCTGTGTGTTGTTCAGATTGCTCATTGGTGTGAGGGTCTAAAACGACTTTATCCAGCGCTCCATTGCACACACTATAAAGAGTACACAGAGGCAATTTAAAGGTTGTCCTCTGCAAATAATGGAGGTGTATGTTTGTTCATCTGTATCGTAACCTGTCACACAAAGTGGAACAGCATGGCTGGACTTCTCTCTTATCTTTTGAAATTCACTTGCTGTAAGAGATCCACTTCATGAATTTACTCTTGGCACTTCCCTATTAAATTCATGCTCAATGTCCAAAGACTGCTCAGAGAAGTGGAAATGGCGTCTTAGAGTCAAAGTGAAGCCATTGCCAAAATGCCGTGAACTGTCCTTCTTTCTAATGTCCAGCAGGGGGAGACTATCAAAAATAAGTTACACAGGATGTGACCCTACTCCTATATCATACTGTCTTCAATAAAGCAATATGTTTAGTTGGTAAATTATGGTGCCATTTTTGGCAACGTAAGGTGTAAATTTAGGCTTGGTTCCTTGTGATGAACATTTACCCTGTGCAGAAATCGTGTTCCAGGGGAATTTAGAAGACCATAAAACAAATCAGTGTATCGCCAACCAATTGTGAAGGTTTCTCCATTGGAAAGGGGTATTTGACCCAACACCATGCATAGAGACACTTTAAATGCCCTAATACAAAATTATATTTATTAGATTTTTGAACAAAGAACCATGACTATCTCTGTCAAACTAAGTGACATGTTCGTAGGTAAAGAAATAGAAAAAAAGAGGAAGGAGGACAAATTCCATCATCATCACTTCAACAACCAAGAATGTATTGGCTTGAATGTCAAAATTGTGTTGCAGGTGGTAGCTCAAATACCAATGGCCACCAGTTAATGTTAGAAATACCAAACACATCTAATGGAAAAGCACTTTCTGCTAAGATTTCTAAAAGTCATTGTCATACAATTGCATTAATTTTTGTAAAAAAAAAAACAAACAACAACATTTTGACCTTTTCCTCCGAGTTAATGCAATTTAAAACCAAGTTCAGCAGTTAAATGTGCTTGCTGACCCTCCGTTCTTCTCCTACAAGACTTGATGTGACATTTCAAACAATCAATACAATAACTCAATGTTTCTGGAGGTTTTGCTGTGAGGCTGAAATGCACCGCGAAGGTTGAGGACCTTGGTTTTTTTTTTATCAACCTAAATCAAAGGCAGGATTTGCTGAACGTGTGTGTTGTTGTTTTTTTCCTTACACCATCTGTACGAATACAGTGATGTAGAGCTATATTCACACTTGAGACCTGGTGTGAAGGTCCAGCAGCTTAAACAGCTCAGGCCTGTTTTCCCCCCAAAGGGCACCTTGGATATACTTTCGCAAAAAGCACACAAAACTGTTACTCTTCCAATTTGTCCCCATGGGCCCTGGAAACTGAACCGCTGACCTTCCTTCACAAGACCACTTCGCTCTCCTTTAGGCCAACACTGTCCCACTTTTATACATAACATCAGGCCAGAGTCGGTTCACGGTATAGCTGTTTTTCTCTGCAAACACTGCAACTGCACTTGTATGGGCAGCCTTTAGGCCCTACATTCCCCAGAGATTTTTTTTTAGAGCCAAGTCAGAGTTCAGACACAGAGAGCAGACTCCAAAAGACAGAGCCATCTCCTTGGGGAGATGTGCATGTTTTCTATAGGACCCTTTCCATCGTACTGTAATGAATGAGTGTGTGTGGTAAGAAGACTTGGGCATGTTGTGGTAGCTGAAAATCAGGCCTTTCAAATAGGGAATGCCAGCGTTTTGAGACCTGTGCAGGCAGTGCAGTAAATAGTAAGTCCCGAAGGAGTGGTTTCAGAAATTGGGACACATTTTGAAAGTAGTAGCAACCAAAATGGACAAAAATAAAGCTCTGACTTACTGTTATCTGGGTCTATCTCGTCCATTTTAACAAAAAGGCTTCAAATGTGCCTCTGAGGAACCATTCTTCTGTGTTTTTTTAATTGTGATTCAATCATTAGAGGCCACATCCACACTGATGGGAAACACACATGTGGTGGTCTTTATGATTTTCATCTTAGAAAGAAGCTTTAATTGTTTGCTTCTTTTTTACTGATGGTGTATGTTTTTTGGCCAGCAATGCAAAAGGTGCCATCTCTCTGATGCCTTTGAACACAAAGGAACCAATACTCAAATTGTCCACCAGATGTCACTGTTTAGTTTCAGGAAAATAAGTCACAAATGAACTGCCATATGAGTAATTGGCAACAGAATAACTCCTACCACCGCCAACAGAGCTAATTTATATGTATGTCAATGCTTGTCTCAATGAAAGCTTGTCTCGTTTTGTGAGGAAAATTCAATTGAATGTCACCCATGATAATCAACGAGCAATCGAAGATTTAATAAATCCATGCATAATACTGCTTAGTCCTCTGATTTCGGTTTAGAAACCAAAAAAAGGGATTAAGTCCATTTGTTGTATGTCAAATCTCATCAGACTTAAAATTCAAAATTTCATAAATGCACTGCACGCTCTGCAACTCAGACTCCTCTAAATAACTACATATTACATCCTCATTTTGTTAGTATCTTTGGCAGAGCGTTATTCACAAGCAATTGCAGTTGTAGAGATGATAATTGTGGCTATTTTATGGTTAGTATAGAGACAATGAGCAGAAATAAGTCATATGGCCAGACTGCAGCCACAATGTTCCATAAGTGTTTTGAAAAAATCCATATGCAATCAGAAGCTTGTTGGTCATTATCTTTACTCCTGAATGATCTCGCTGCTGGACTTATTGTGTTTGTGTTTCCCTTTGTGTGTAAGCTCTCAACATGCACTAACATCCTAATTGGATGTAATGTTCTCGAAACACAGCATGCACATGCAGCACAAAACGTACACATTTAGTTGAGTCATTACTTTCAGAACAGCCCTTTGAAGCTGCACTCGAGACAGCTAAGAGTTAAGAGAATGGGAAAGAAAGTTTCCAGGCTAAGAGGGGAAACGAGAAACTTCTTTACACCACGGCCCAGCAAGGACAAACTTTATCATTCCATCCAATCAGTATCACCACATGCAGACAGTATTCTGACTGAGAGGTGAATCATTTGAATTCAAGATAGTGTTCACTCGGTTGACGTTATTGTTTGTGTCACAGGGGGAGAAAAACGGGAAAACAAGTCTGCATCGTTCTTATTTTGGGAATTTGACCGTCTTTCTCATTCATGTTATTGTTATTTACATTTCAAGTCTGGCTACATGAAGGAAGGTCTCTGTTGCGGCAGGGTATCGACAAGACAGTCCTTCATTTCGAATCAAACGGGCCCTTGTGTGCATTGGTACCACCCTACCGAGATGTTCTTGAGCAAGACATTTCCACCTCCACACACAAACGTTTGTGATTTGTGCCTTGTATCCTCAGGGGATCATTTCCCTTTCATGGTATTATTAAACATTTCAAAGTAAAAAGCAACGATATGACAATTTGTCAAATCCACTTTGACAAAATAATTTCTAGTATGAACGTAAAATCACTATTATTACGGGAAGGTTATGAGCTCAGGTTTCAGCTATTCATTTGCAAAGGGTTAGCGAGCAGCTGCTGGCCTCTCTAACTACCAGTTGATAGTCCAGTTGACACTGAATGGAAGGCGATACAGTCTCCTGTTTGCTCATAAAGGTAGTCAACCATGTCCTTTAAGGATTGATAGCATCTGTGCCACCTTCTGTTCAAGCTTCTTGATGAGCATCTTGGTACCATGAAATTGGCTGCCAAATAGAATCAACTTGGCTGGCATCCATGAAGGACAAGTTCATGGTGTAGATGCTTCTCGGCTTGGTCTTGATCTACAGATAGACTGTCTTCACTGGACTTAAACACATTGGAAAAAGTGGCCAAGCAAACAAGGGTGTCTGACCAGTCATACCTAGCGGACCTCCAAACAGCTCGGACTGAGCGTTGTTAGTGTTCAATGCAATTCTTCAGAAGAAATAAATCCACCTTTTTCTTTTAGATATGTTGCTCATGACTCAATGGCATCACTAACTTCAGGGAAATCAACTGTGGCTTTCTCCCACACAAGCTTCAGTCTCATTCTAAAGCTCGCTCTCCTCTGAAAGGTGAGCCGACATACCGTGTCGCTAATGAGAATCGTGTCCAATGCAGCTTCTTATCTGGATTCCTCCTACCTCTTGCTACCTCCTAAATAACAACCAACCTTTCTCCTTTTCACCAATAACTAGTTTGAATCTTTTGATAGCATTTTTTTGTCACAAGGCCTCTCAATTCTACTATGTAGCATTTGATTCTAATCAGAGACTGCCTATAAATGCTCCCGCCTTGCATTCTAATCTCCCAAAGTCGACAAGGCACCAGAGGCTTTTGTGATGAACAATTTGGTCTATTGATCAGACAAGGCCTGGGGCACAATTAAAGCCAGAGGGAGGAATGATCACTTTACTAATGAGAGGGCTTTTGGAAAGTTCTGATAGGAAGTAGAAAGTTGGACACTTAGCTATAAAGCTTCAAAATATATCCTTCAAGTATAATAATTATTTCTGTTGACTTTCATCTTTTGTAATTTGATATTCTTCCATTAACTCCCTTCATGAACAATGTCAGTAACTGCACTGTGTCACGACAGAATACTGTAATCATTGCTTTTTTGTTTCAAATTAAATTTTCTTGATCCTTAATTTATCTCCCTCTTTGTTTTTTGACAATCAGTATTCTGCTAATGCTAAGCTAAGTAAAAAAGGGAAAAATTCCAAACACTGCATTTTCTTGGCTTGATTGTCTTCCACATTGGCTTGATCATCTGACATTGAAATGATCGTCTTCCTTTGGCTTAATGGTCCGTCAATGGCTTGATCATCTTCTATAGATTTGATTGGCTCACTCAAACAATTATCCATCTTTTGTCTTCCATCTAGGATAAAAAAAACTTCCTGCTTCCAATTCCCTGTCCTCATGTTAATTTTATTCTTTCTTTGACACTTTCGTTTTCAAAAACTCACTTAAATGCAACATTTTTTCCCACCTTCTCAATTAGCTTATTTCCTCTTTGAGCACTTTTATCAAAACAGCCAGTCAAAAATCCAATTAGCTTGCAACTCTCAAACATAAAATCTTTAGTCAGGTTAAAACAAACTTGGGCAGACATGCTTTTACCGCCCTGCTCTCTAATTAAGAGACGATAATTTATTGCACTCCAAATGGGCGAGGGATTTTGTGCACTCAACTAATTAGAAAATATATATAAGGGAGACAAGAGAGGAGTTCAACCAAGCGACGAGAAACGATAAAGGCATGAAATGAAAGGTAGAAGACACTGAGAGGTTTTAGTTGTGTTTTGAGCCATTTGTTCTGATTTCTGTCGCAACAGAGTCCAGTCTAAGAGGCATTATTTCTGAAGAAGTCCTATCAGACAGAGTGGAATACAGCTTGCGTAGGGACTCTAAATTCAAAGCTGCTTCACTTGTATCAGCAACACATCCCTTTTTTATTTTTATAAGGAAAGTAGTAGAGAGGGTCTGTGACCCGGCAAGGTGGAAGAACAAACACGGCTGTGCCTCTTTGTGTGCTTGTTTGTGAGTCGTTGTACCTCTGTACTTGTAAAGAGAGGCAAATTGAGTTTTGCGACCTTGTGTCCGGAATGACGGCATTCCTCAGACGTGAGTAGACTTTGGTCTAGTCTTTGGTAGAGCATTAGTCCACTTGACTCCTATGTTTTAGAAACCCCGAAAAACTGAGACTTTTGAAAATGCTGGATCAATTGTAAAACCTTTGGGTCACTAGTGGTAGAGAAATGTATTTCTATAGTACATATGGATCCTGTACTACATCCCTTACAGGGGAGGTGAACCTTTTGTCCTCTGTCTACATGCAGAGAACATACAGTTATCATGCCAGGCTTTAACATGTTCATACAGAGTTTATGCAGAATCATGTAATATCTGTTTCCAGGTATATAAACATGGACGTAAATTAGGATGTAGATCCTTTTCACCTAAAATAATATATATAAATAATAAATGCAAAGTAATGCTCCAAAATGCACACGCACTTTAAGGAATTTGGCCAACTCTGAAAAGACTATAAAATAAGAAAGGATCCAAGGTCATATCAAGCAATAGGAACATGTTTTTGGAGTGACAATCTGGACAACGTCTTCAATAAACCCCTTAAAAAGACACTGTACAAAAGGTGTCGTGTTAGAGACCACGAGCTACATCAGACACAAACCTGAGGAAATGGGTTATAAGTTCCCTTCTGATCTACAGAACACATTTCACAGGGTTGAGTTGTATAGACAAACATCCGAGGAGTGCACCTTTAACTTTATCAGGAAGGAATAAATGTGGCCAGAAAAAGGACACTGAGATATGACTCCTTTGAGGGAGAGTGTTTGTGTTTGTGAGGATAAGAGAGGAAGGCAGAATGTGAGAAGACAGACAGCATGCATTTGGTGAGCCTGTGTGCGAGCAGAGATAGCATGTGCGAGATTAGGGTGTATTTTTGTGTGAAGAGGAAAGAGGAGAGGGGGATGGAAAGGTGAGAGGAAGATGCACATTTGTATATGGGTGCACAATTGTGTGTGTGTGTGTGTGTGTGTGTGTGTGTGTGTGCAAGCTTGTGGCAGCGTTTGTTCTTGCCTGAGTGCATTTGCACAGAGGAGAACGGATATGACAGGCCTGTCTGTTGTCTCCCCAGAATAATTGCTTATGGATTACCTGAGGCGAGTCCCACTGGGGATACTTAGAGATGACACTCCCAGGTGACTCCTTGAATCATGTTCATATCCGGTCTTAGCGAGGGTTTGATTTTGCTTTGCCTGGTGTGTGTGTGTGTGTGTGTGTGTGTATCCTTGTAACCGTCGCTGTGTGTGCGTGCATGTGTGTGTTTGAGCTTGTGTGTGAGAGCGTTTGCAGATCCAAAGGGTTGCTTTGTCTCCTTCATCTCACTGACTCGCACACAAGTAAATCCAAAGACATCACACGTGCACATGGACAACCACCAGCACACATAAGTCCTCTAAATCCACGATCCATGACTCAGCTCTATTCCACATTGTCACAGTTTACAGACTTATTGCAGACACACTTCAAGCTAATTGTGTTGACATAGAGTTTGTACGGTTTGTGTGCTCCATTAAAACAAGACATGCTTCAGTGCCAATCCATCAACAAAGACACTTAATGTGTTCGGAGAAAGACATATACAGTATGGGGCATTATGAATAAAGTATGTATGTATGTATGTATGTATGTATGTATCTATCTATCTATCTATCTATCTATCTATCTATCTATCTATCTATCTATCTATCTATCTATCTAAATAAGGTGCTGTAATTGTTGCACTGTAGATAGGGATTTCAAACAGTGACAGCTAATGTAAAAAATGGCTCCCTATAGGAGGAGGTGTTTCAATATTCCGCTCAGCCTGAGTAGAAGTGTAGAGGTCAGTCTAATGATTTCAAATGAAACATTTTTGCAGGACTGACGGAAGGAAAAAAAAAGTATGAAAAAAGGCGAATGAAGGTCTTCGCTTGCCTGAACATTTATTGATTTGATAGTGAAATATGTCCTCTTTTGCCTTACTCATAATTGACTGGACTTACATAAATGCCCCGTTCAACTGCAAGGTGACAAAGGGAAGTGAATAATAATGTGGAATTCCTCGCAAGGTTGTCCCAGAGTTCAAATGATGAATTAAAAACCATCCCTCATTTACATGAATGTACTCTGCAGGAAAGCTCTCTCCTGTTCCTTTCCTGTCTTTTTTTTTTTTTAATGAAAAAAATAAAAGGAGATTATGCAACCAATGAAGGGCGATACTTTGTCTGCAACAAATGGCTTCAATATTTGTTAAAGCACGAGCAGTTTGGCAGAAATTCCCCCCAAAAAATTAGCTACTTTGGATCCCAAACAACAAATTCCAAGTCATGTTGCCCCTGTCAGAGCCTAAAATCTTGAATTATGATTGCATAAAAGAGGAAATTACAAAAGGAGATATCATTTCCAACGCGAGAAGTATTATCTCCTCGTTAAATCGAGCATCCTCTAAAAGCAGGAAATAACACCTGATGAGACCGAGGCAGACAATGCTCATTCTCAGGGATGCTTTCAAACCCCCAGGAGGCTGTTTGTGAGCGGGGTATTTGATAGAGTTTCAGTCTCGCCGGGGCTCTGCGAGCAGTGAAAGGTGTAGGTAACATTCAATTACATACCTCTCTACACACAGGATGTATTGAACCGTGCTGTGCCTGAAGTAGATGAGGGGTGACAGGGATAAGCTCAAAACTCACTGGTCCTTGTATTTTTTTTTTCTTCACTTGCACAGGAGCACAAGGTGGTTGATGCTCTTATCTTTGGTTACACTATTTACTCCTGTAAAACTTCTCAGGTGTCTGCCTTGTTTGTGTTTAGAGTATTCCTATAAAACATTTAGATTTGCATTATGGTAATAAAGCCTTGCGTTTTTTGTTGTTTTGTGTCAAGCCGTCTTGGGAGTCATTAATTGACCCATTAAGAATCAGTGATTTGTCAAGTTAACACATGTCACACCTCCCCATTTACACAGTGATTGCAGAGAGTTCTATTTACAGTGACCATTAAACGTAACTTATCCCATTCATACACAGTCGTACACCGAAGCAAAATACAGACAAAAAAATTCAAACAGACAAATGCTTAATTTCAAATCAATACAATCGTCATAAAAGAAAACTTCAGCATCAAAATAAAAGCTTACATGTTCAAATGCTTACAAAGTAAAAATACACTTAACTACTTGCTTAAGTGTATTTGCTTGTAACCAATGGGGGTAAGCGTGAACGATGCCCTAATGATATGGCTCCGACTGCCTCCTGAATCCTGACAGAAAAAAACCCAACATGTGCCGCTAGCATGCAGAAAGAACAACAACAGAGAGAGAATAAATGTGTGAGTTAGAATGACAGCGTTCACTTAGTTTTATATTAGTCTCCAGTTCCAGTCTTAATCTTTTGTTTTGTTCATCATATAAAGCTGCTCTCAGTCTTTTATTCCTGAAAGCTGAAAGTGGGCATTATTTCAAATAAGTTACGTACTAATTTACACACTAATTGTGATTTGTGATTAAAATAGTTTTCTTCTCCATCACAAACATAATTTTGCACATTTGTTGAAGATTATTAAATACAGACAACACAGAGACAAACACAAAGAAATGAGGACCCTAACCCTAACATATTAGCAAAGCAAAGTCAAGCCAACATAAACAATATATTGTGTATTCACTTTGATTGCGATAAATTGACGAACAAACAAATCAAAGAATATCTTGGGTTATGGTCTTTAATTTGACAAATAAAGCTTAATGACAATGTTAGCTTCCAAGAGGATTGATGATGTAATTTTTTTCAAGAAGAAAAGAGCAAAAACAATGTGCACTGTGAAGTATATGAAAGAGACGATATGGGTCATTTAGTGGAGCTTCGTTGGTGCCGATCACATAATTAGTCAGCAGAGGGCGATAAAGACGCGACAATGGAGCATATCCAGACTGCGGCTTTGGAGAAAAGGTAAGAGCAACTCTCCAACCATCTGCAACAGAGAGGAGCTGAAACTGTGTGTGTGTGTGTGTGTGTGTGTGTGAGGGAGAGAGAGAGAGAGAGAGACAGACAGAGAGAGTGCGTACATGTGTGAATTCGTCATAGCACTAAGCTTCAACCCTCTCCAACACACTCAGAGCTGGGAGCTGCCGCCTGACATTCACAAACAATGGCCACGCAAGACAATACAAACAAGATGCCTGGGATCATTTCCCTGTCCCCCACCACCCCACATCACCACACCCCACCCCTGTGTGCAACAGCTAGGAAAAAGCTTTTGCTGCGTTCTAGCTCCAGCACAAGACGTTGCCCTAGGTGTGGATTTATATCACCATGCGGCTCTCTCCTCCAACCGTCCTTAAACCAAATCATCCCACATTCAAAGTATATCTCAGCTCCGAATCAGACTCATTTCTTTAAATCTCTGGAGCTTGTAAGAGTAATAGTAGTTATTTCTTAGGGGGGTGGGGGGGGGAGCCTTGATATTTACTCCAGGGCGTTTTGGAAAAGGACTGCAGTTTGCGGTGCAGCATAAACATCCGAAAGGGGTTGTTTGAGTCAACATCCATTTGACTCAGTAATTTTATGGGTCAACTGCACACCAGGGGAAGGGCATAAATACTCTGACAACACCTTGGATAGCACTAATGCTCCCTGGGCATCCTTTGACAGTCTGTGTTCATGTACATATGCATGCATGTTGGACAATTTGTCCAATAAACTTTGGTTAAACTACTACGCAGGATCAGAAAACATGCACGAGAGCGAGATGGGTGAGTGGCTTTATTTTTTGGCGGTGATCCCCCCTTCACTCCCTGCGACCCCGAACTTGAAAAGATAATGGATGAATGGTTATTTGTAGTGATGATGTAATTTTGAGGAGGGGTTGCTGATAATAGTCAAATAGACACACAGAAGGTTAAAAGTCCCCCTGTTCATTTCCACATTGATAAAACGAGTGCTGACAGTAAGAGAGTTGAGTTCTTATAATTACCTCCAGCTATAATTAGATTTGCTGTGTCACTGTGGATGAAGCAGGATTCGAGAACTCTCAACCAAAAGGCACATTTATTTTGCGTGAAAATTAACTTAAACATCATGTAATTGATAACATGGGATCGATCGTTTCTTTGATTATTTCATGGAAAGTGAACTGCAAAATGTTTCGAAAAAGACAACCTGGCTTTCTTCAATTCAATTCACATCAATTCACAAAACTTTATTCGTCCCTGGGGGGCAATTCAAAGGCACACAGCAGTAAATGAACGACAGAGCAGCTATACTGCAAAAATGCTACCAAAGATAAAGTTTCAACAAAAGAATAAAATGTCAAGATGCACGTACAGAGTTAAAATATTAAATGACAAAGTTGTACACACAAGAAGGCAGAAGTGGACAGCGATCGAACAAAAGATGAACAGATGTAAACAGAACTATAGTGCGGTAAAAAGGAAATAAATATTTGTATACAAACAGAGCTATGTGCACGTAGGCAGAAAATAATAAAGTAAAATTGCATATCTGAAAAATCTTTCTACTATGTACTAAAGAAACCAAATTAACCTGTTGGAAGGCCTGTGGCTTCAAGAAATATAGCATTAAAGCTGTGCTGTTGCCCAGTACTCCCACAATGAATGAATGCACTCTTCATGTACTCTTCACATTCCAACACCTACACTCCACATACACACACACTGAAATAGCTGTGGTTAACATTTCTGAAAGCCGTCCTGCTAAAATAATCCCTTTAAACACAACTCTGTTTACTTTGAAGCCTTTGTGCTGCATTCACATCAATAATCTGCTTTACTTTCATTCTCTTACTATCAAAGGAATTCTTTGTCTCATTAAAATGCTTTGTGTCCGAGAGCTTACAATTTACCATAACAGATAACTCGCAATTTCTCACTGTACATTTTTTTTAGCTAAGAGTTTAAATTGAAATGTGTTGTATTCATTAATGAAACTCTACATCCAACTCCATTAGCAATGTCTTTCCTATTGCAATCTATGAAGAGTTGGTCGAGAAGCAGCTTCCAACGATGAGAAACTGCAATAAAAAAAATCCAAGTGAGTCCATCCCCATTAGGCTCCATATGAAAATGCTGCCGATTTCTTTCAGATATATAACTCATTCAAGATGTTTGTGCTGATGTTTCTGTATCGAAATGATCTTGTTATTTTATTAATGTGTTAGCATAAATTAGCATGTCTTGCTCGCTCATTGACGATTTATGACACATTGATTTATTTTTGGCAGTGCAGCGAAGCCTGGATTGTTGCTGGATTTTGATGTCTTACTGCACAGTTTATCATTTATTTATTATTTCAGCCCTGAAAAATGTGAACACTAAAGTCAGAAAGCAGTAAGTTTCCTGTATGTGTCGGATCAAGTGTGTATGTTTGGCCATCCTTGGAGATGTTGCTGTAGGGATGAACGCTGTGGAATTAAGGCAGACTGAAGGCACATTTCACCCCTATGAGTCAGTGTTTTTTGAGGCAGAAGTGATGCCCTTATATGCTACGCTCTGTATAGTAATGGAATTATAGCCCCGATGGATTGTAGCTCGGGGCGTAAAGCTTGCAGCCCTGTGGAAGTGCATTTCAAGGTAGAGATTTGGGGGTTTTTGGAGCATTTGAGGCTGAGAAGTGGAGGGAATAGTCATCTGTGTAATGACGGTAATAATATTACTGAGGGGAACGAGGCTAAATTGCAGCCGCAGCGACTGGAAGTACAGCTGAAAGCAGAGAATCAGTGTAGATTAGGAAATGAGGCAACCTACCGGAGTCACATTAAAGTCGTTTCAGACAATGTAGGCAATTATTCTGCAAGGATATATCCTTCAGATTTGAATTCAACAAGCATTATTTTCTGTCATGACTTGTCCTGTCCTTACTTCGACAACACGTTGGGTAAATGCTAAATAAAAAAAACAAAACACCCTAATTAAAACACAAGGATAATAACCAAATAACCCTTCCAGTATCATTAATAGCCCTACTCACATGCCAAAAGCCTTAAGTATAAACTTCAAAATTTAATAGAAAATAACAACAGTTTCCAAACTGTCGCTGGCGAGCAGCTGCGCTACACATAGACACGACATTTGACCAGCACTGCTGCCCCATATTACGACAAATAGATAAGATGGTTATTTAGAACTCAGGCTCAACAAATTGTTTGCATAGAAAGGCATGGTGGTATATGTTGGCATATATAGCCCAGTCTTGCAGTTTCTTCTCTTCCAGCATGTCTGGAGATCTGCCTCCTGCGGGTTTATCACAGCTCTGGGTGAGGTTCTTCAAAGCTCGACGAGAAATACTCAGACTTAAAGTGAAACAGGGAGCAATCCGCTTCTCTGCTCCAATCAGCCCGGCGGATGCGAAGGCGCAGCTCGTGAGACCTTCTGTATTCCATTCTACAAGAGCCACAGAAACAGAGGGATTTCAGCCCCTTGTGGGTTCCTTGCAGCTTGTAAGACCTGCCAGAGTGAGCTACCTTTAGAATATCCATGAAGCATGACAAGCAGAGAATATTACAATTTAGGGAAATAAAAGATGAGGGGGAAAAAAATATGCCCAAAACAGGGCACAACTTGCCGCTGGTCTGGGTAATTCTCCAAACACAGACTGCTGCGAGTTTGGAGGCTTTAGAACTTACGTTTTTGGAATCCACTTTTTGTTGGGATGGATCATCTCGCTTGCTTTTTCTATCTTCCCTGATTTTTTTTTTTTTCTCCAAAACTCGACTCAAAAGAATGTTGAAGGAGTGAAAAAAAATTAAGCCTCTCCCCCAAAGAATACTGAAATGTGTAGGGAGGGAAGAGGAAAAAATACTAAAGATACAGACCCAGCGAGACTTTTCTTTTGGAATAACATCATGAAAAAGCTTTTTTGACATTTGTCGTACTATTTTTGTCACACTATTTCCTACAAATATAGTTGTAATGTAAAGCCACTAATTTGAGGCCCCAGATGGCCAGTTTGTTGGAAACCTATTTGTATGAATCATGGCGTGATATAATGATGGCACATCATCTGCCATGATTATGCTTTGTCTCGTAATATGATTGGCTGTCGTCGATGACATCGTGAATGAATACAAGCCGTACAGATTTAAATTGGAGGTCCAATTTTTCTTCAACTCAAAATGGAGCAGGTGGATAATCAGCAGCCGCCCTACAAAAGCTAGCTTTCATTCTCTCTAATGATCAGATGTATGTGGAGCCCATTAGCCTGCTATTCTGCTCAAACTATCACAAATTCTGTCAGAGGCAGCTGAGTATTATGATTTCAGCTGCTGTGGCGAGATGTGTTGAGCAGTGTAATAACACTGAATCTAGGTGTAAGTGGGTGGATGATGTATTCCACCCATTCAATCTTTGCTGTCTTTTGGTTACAAACCTACAAAATATTTATTCAAGGGGTAGTCGTATAATGTGTTGCTAACAATTGGTTTTCTTCCCATTTCTTTTGACAGTGTAGATATGCTTTTCAAATCATGGAGAGGGATGTTGGTAACTGATAAATGACAGTGAGGAACTGCCGATAAAATAGACAATTTGTGGATTGTGAACCACTGTAACAATAAGGGGTTGTTAAGAAGAGGGGCACGCTTTCGCTCCTAAATTCCTTGATTTATTGTTCACATAGTGTGGCTTTTAACTGCCGACAAATCAATATAAGAGCAGGTCCAAAAGCGTGATCCCTTCCATACTTACACCTGCCGAAGATTAAACAAAGACTGCCCACTTCACAGCGTTAGGGGATATGGTAGGGAGTAAATTTGAACAGGATCCATTCCAATTGAGACTTTTCCGTCTTATTTTCAATCAGACTCCCCTGATACAGTTGCCAGTCCCTTCACATTAACCCTCCCTCCCTGTTCTCCTGACCCTTCAATACCTCCTTTCCCCCCCTTCCCTGATCCTCGTCTTTCCACCCTGAGCTTGCCTCCGAGGGATAAATCCTACAACAAATTCAATGAATACTTTGGCAGGGCCTGTATTTCCTCTGAGAGCGCCGGTTGCTCTTGAGATTTGAGTGAAATGGCGATGGGCGAAGAAAGGACGGGGAGAAAGACTGGAGAGAAGAAAGGAGAGTTAGGGGTAGCAATGAAGAGATTGGGATGGAGGTGGAGAGACACCTTGGAGGTCGTTGCATATTTAGCGCCTGGCTTTTGACGCCTCTTGGCAGAGAGAGTTCCGCCCAAATGAAAGGCGCCAGACGGAAATGAAAGGAGTGCAAAGGATAAGATCAAGAAATACAATAAGGAGCTGTCTTGTAAACACGCCTGGATGCCAAAAACAGATAATAAAAAGAACAGGCTGATGAAGCAGTACTTTTATTTTCCTCGACAGAGAGGTGTGTCCAGGTCATTATCTTTCGGGACGAGTTTAGGAAGTGTTGCAAGCATTACGCTGACACTGGCATTATTTGTTTGAGCAGCTAAATAGCTCTTTGTAGTTGTGCAATGTTTCTTCCCTCTCTCTCTCCCTCCCCCTCTGCATCTCCCTTCATAATCTTTTACAGTAAAAAGGGAACAAAAAAGACCTGAGAAGACTATCAAAGAGAAGCGGAGAGTACTTGTTATTCAGTGCTGTGCCGTGTAAAGGATCCCTCAGAGTCACACACAAAAAGTATCCCCTAATCGCATTCATAATGTGTATGATTAGTAGAATATCAAAGTACAGATTTAGCATTGTTATTGATTTTTATTCATACATTACTTAAAAAGCCACCATAACAGTTCATTAGCTTTAGTCGGCCTTATACATTATGTATCTTTTTCAGTATATACCAAAAGAAAAGACACGCCTCATATAGGTACAAAGGGTAATTATACACTGTGTGTGAACTTGACTCCTGAAATGATGACGCTCATGAACTTTCTTTACCCAGAGGGACCCTTAAAAATGGCGGAGAACAGTAACTGGACCATCATCATCATGTATACCAAAGGATGTTCTAATTAGAAAAGAGATTGCTGTAACCCTTTGCACAAAGGAAAGAGTACATAGATCAAATGCATGACTTCAGAACATTGTTTTAATCGCATCTTGTTAATATGCATTAGATTTCTATCTAAACAAATTAAGACGAGGCTGCAGCGATTAAGTCCATGTGTTTGTGTTGTATCTTCAAACAATTATATTGTGTTTGAAGACTCGGTAGGAAAAATTATTTAAAGACGAATTATATAAGCTATTTGGGGTTTCATCAACTCTTTGTTTATTTCATGAGGTTTTTGGGAGTTTGTTTGGACCAAAATGGGTGAGGGTTAGTTTTTTCAAGTTTGTAAAGCGATAGTTTTGAGACCTTATTTTCAAAGCAATGCTTTTTTTTTCAATAAAGCAAAGAAAGTTGCAACTGCGATGAGCGTTCCTCAGCTTCACCAAAAAACAGGACCTTAGATGAAATGAATTCGAGAATATGGTTTAGATATATTACACATCTGGGGTCTTTCTAAAAGCACCAAAAATGGGGTTCTCCAAATTGGAGAAAAAAAGCAAATATTGTGAAATATTCAACACAATTCCTCATTGAGATCAGTGCGAACATACACAGTGGTAAGTCAGTCTCTGATTGGTTAATAGAGATCAATGGGTGGCTTTGTGGATGGCCAACTTTTCATCATTGAAGAATATTACACAAGAAGACACCTTGTATTGGAATTATCACAATGGATGCTCTCCACAAAGACTATCTGCTTTACAGAATATCCTCTTAGGATTGAGAGTATTACTTACATAAAGATTGACATCTTATAAAAAAAAGTGGTGAAGTCTGCTAAAGACAATTACAAGACTATTGACAATGGGGAGAACAAAGGTTATTGGTCAAATGTGCATAAAATATGCAGTAAGTTGGAAAGACATCTAAAGGTTGTGTCATGTTGCGATTGCGGCCTCCTAAAGCGCCCACTCGGCATGTATTGTTCTTCTTCAAATACACAACTCAAACAGCAGACAAATGAAACGCAGGAGAATGAAGCTGTATCTTATCTCCTTTCATGCCAATGTAGTCCCAGTACACGACATCCTCCATCACGCCAGACAAGATCAGTGGTGGCTGACGTGTAGAAATGTGTTTGCAGTCAAGGATGGCCAACTCTGATGGCCAATTCCATGTTAACATCACATCATTGCAAGTAAAACCAATTTTACCCGTCACACTTGGGTGACGCTCCATTGGTAAATATATCTGTTTGACTTCAGCATGTCATTCTGTGCATCTTAAAAGACTGACATGGGCAGGCCCTTTCACTCCAGAATATGGCTTCTATTGCTGCCTGTCAGAATCATTTGGGGGAAACCTTTACCGCCCAAACCCTTACCCTGGGATGAAAGTAGACAACACCATAATTATTTATATAATAGGCCAATAGGTGTAGTTGTTGGTTCTCCAATGCCTTACTTAAAATGTATATGCCAGTGTATTCACTCCATAGCCACTTACCCACAGACATTCTCATTTGCTAGAGGGCAGCATTGGTCTACGTTCAACTTAAGACTAGGGACCCAACCAAGAGCCTTTTGGTGCAAGTTAGGTTCAGTTCATTGACCTTGGGTCCAGAGTCCTTTTATTACCATCAAATCTAGAATATGGGTAGTACTTGTTTTGAGACACAGTCTGTTTTGGGGGATCTCCCAAAGGGAAAAGGGTATAAACTGTCCCCAGTGATGGTTTCCATTTTGTTCAGTGAAGTCCCCAACATGCTGTTTCTGTATAGCTAACTACTGGTCCAGTGTTAGAGCTCTTGGCCTACGGCGATATTCCTGAAGGGACCCACAGTGACGTTGGTCACCTTCACTGGTCATTTGTTGCCCTGAATTGAAGTACGTTGGTCACCTTCACTGGTCATTTGTTGCCCTGAATTGAAGTACTCTTTTAGCACGAGTGGTCCACAGTATGACAATGTTTTATTTAAATACATGATTACGATCTAATGAGGGAGAAAAGCTGTTAAAAAGTGGCACCACCAGCTTGGTCTGTGTCGCTATTTATCCAAGCAGTTTTGATACTGGTATATTGGTCACTTTTGTTTGTGAGACACAGCCCACTTTTCAGAGAAAAATAGTGTTAAAAGCGCATCTACAGTATGTGTATGACTACAAAAGTGCTTCATGCCTGACTTGTGTAATTATTTTGCAAACCTGAGATCAGATTCCAGGGCGAAGTAAAGTGCAAGGTGGATCAATGGGGTGGATGACTTAGTGGTCTTATCTCTATATCGCTTTAAGTTTGGGGTTGGTGATGATGGAACAACAAAGACTCTTTTTCTTAAGTCATCAAAAAGAGCTGTGTTTCTGCATAATAGCCACAGAACATTGCATTTAAACAGGCCAGGAAATAACTTTCAAACACAGAGCTAAGTAGGAGGAAACTAATGACTTAGTATGGCAAAAAAAAAGCAATTTAGAGCGCAACTTTGTTCTTGAAGAAAAAGATTTATTCACGCCTTCATATCTTTGTGGAACACGACTTTCAAGGTAAAAACCCAGCAACACTTCTGTCTACCTTGTGCTGCTTTGTTCATCCGCCTCACTTCACTGAAGTGTCTTGTGGCATAAAAGAAAAATCTCGCCTTTCAAATAGTTTGAGAGCTGCATTGTGACAGGAGGATCTGTCTGGGTATGGTGATGGGAAGATTAGAAGATGGTCAGCAAAATCTGCGGGAAGCGGCCACCCACGCAGGGCTGAGTGACGCTTGGCTGCAAAACACTTCACAGGTATAGAATTTGGGGTTTTCTGCTTTGCATCTTGCCATGATGACAGATGTCTGGGCACCATGGGAGGGGACGAAATGCACACTAAGTGACTGTGTAATTACAATGAATACTCTCAGTAACATTCGTGCACACATCAATCATTATTCAAAATATTGCTGTTTTTGGTTGAGTGAACGAAGCAGGAATGGCGCCAAATAAAGCTTTTGGGAGATGAAACAGCTGCCTTTTATTGCTAGATTGCCATCACTCGGGGAAGTGTGTGGTGAACTCGCCTATATATGCCCATCTTTCTGGTGTGCACTTTAAAAAGCAGGAAAGCACTGCATTGCACCATGGAGGTGGGATTAGGATTCAATCTGTTTACGGTGCAGTCGCTTTCTGCATCCTAAAGATGCCACCGGTGTGCATGATCACACCTCGTTTTGAGAACACCACCGCCATTGGTACTAACGTTGGTGCAAGTATTGGGAAAAGCAAAATGGGGGCGCGAGTTGGGAAAGCTGCATCAGCTGGGAAAAAAGTGACATTTTCGCTGGGCACTAAAACAGGCCCTATGACTCTTCTCAGTAGTGTGTCCAAAGGGGTGGCATGGGCCCCCTAGAAATCTCATTGGCCACACCAAAAATCCTAAACTGTGTGGTGTGGCTATTAGCCCTGTCAGATGTTTAAACCTTGTGTTATGAATTAGATCAACTCGAAAGGGTTAATCATTTATGTTTATTTGTGGCCACCCCTACAGAAGTCATTGCCCCAGTTGGGCCACCCCAGTCAAAACAGTCTAGACATGCCCCTGACTATGCTGGCCCTTTAAATAGTGTTTATACTTTCAAAGGCAGCTACTAAAAATGTGCCATTATAACAATTCACAAACAAATTCATTGAAAAACAGTCAGTCTGATCTTTTGTTTCTCAATAAACTACTTATTTCATCACTCTGGTCACCGTAAGTCCAAAAAAAAATATCTTCAAAGGGATTGAACTGTTCAATATCTTGCATTGTATCCTAATTATATAAAAGGACAACACACTGCGTGCTTCATATTTTAAATAAAACAACCTGTGTTGGTCCATGCAGCCGAGGAATCGAGCATGCTGGGAATTGAACTTGTGTATCTCAGCCAATACAAATATTTTAATCATGTATTTTTTGCAGTTCGTGTTAACTGATCAAAGCCAGGTTTTATTCGATTCTCTCCAGCAGGGATTGAATTATACTTTTATAAAGCAGTTATTAGAGGAAATCGACTGGGAAATACAATATGAGAATACCTCAGCACATGCAGAGATGTTAGAGAAATGGTTAAACTGATTTGCAGGTTGTGTGAGTGTACTTGTACTACATTGGAAAAGGAGAGATCCAAGTCCTGCATGTTTAAAAACAGAGAAACTAATTCATGAATGCTAAAGCACCACGTTTGTGACAAATGAAGTCCCTGGACGGTTGGGCGTGATACATGGACCTCATCGCGCTACAGGCACACACATTCTTTATGGATTTAATGGTCTGTTTAATTAGCTTTTAATCATATTTTGATCCATCCTCTTTCACTTCCATGAGTCCAACCTGGATTTCTCCCCGTGTTCATTAACTTGGAGACGAATGCCCCGTCGTTTGCGATGACATTCTTCGGACCTCAGGTAAATATAACCTTTCATTTAGATCACTCATGTGGATAATGGGAAGATTGTGGAAAATGCCGGGCAAATAAATTGTAAACTTCAGGTGAGTATTAAGTCATTATGCTGTAAACTGTCAATAAATTAAAAACAACAGAGGTGAGGGAAAGTGAAGGGAAAAGAATTAGTAATCAATGTGTGATGCCACTTCAGCTCTTATTTTCTGCATTACCAAACTTGCTTGGAAAGAGTTTTTTTTTTTTTTTGCTATGGCAGCAAAATTTGATTTTAGTTTGTTTCTCACATTTTACTTTGAATAACACAACCACTGAAGTATTTGTGCAATGTGCAATGTAAGTCTTAAATACAATTATTCAACAAACATACCAATATGTAAGATATCTACTGAATTGAATAATAAAATCACCTTACTATCTCATCAAACATTAAGGAAACATGCTATGCCAAGGTGCTAGCTTCACAAGCAGAAACGTGCTAAAACTAGGATCAAAATTGGAGATACTTCTATAAAGTGGACAGAGGTTAGAACGCGGAGAGGTTTCAATACCGATGTAGAGAGCTGGCTAAACACTGAAGCTTCCGTGTCCGTGTTACGACAACCTGCATGTGCCTCCACGATGGAGGAGGGGGCAGGTCAGATAGCTCCCCCTAATGTTTTGAATTTTAACTGTAGTACCCATTATAAGCACTAGGCGTCCAAGTTATATACTGCTCCTTTAACATAAACTGTCTCTTGCTTAAATCTCTATTAATTGACAAAATAAATATTTCAATTTGGAGTGACTCGTCTAAAGTTAAGAAAACACTTGGAACGGACAAAATCTATTTAAAATTAAATAAATCTCAGATCACAACGTCTGCGGGTAAACATGTAAAATAGCTTTTACTGAGTGTGGCTAACCTTTGCAGGTTAACGTCCAATATGGCAGTAGCCACAAACTTTAGCTACAGAACCAGCTAGTGGCAGGTGGCTATGTTACAGCTAAGAGGCACTGCAGGCCTGAAGAATGTAAAACCATGACTTTAATCCACCAGTAACACTGGGTCCAAAGATTGCATCATTTAAAAATTTTGTCAGCTAATTGCATTTTACCTCGTCATATATACATATGTATATACTGAAAGAAAACACAAAGGTGACCATTTAATCTGGTACTAGAGCTTAAAGGTTTTTGTTGAGCCAGAACAAATTAAAGCCTTTGAAAACAAACCATTTTTTGCTTATGGTACACACTCGAGATTGCCTCTGCAAGCTCTTTCTGTCCACAGATTTGTGTGACGTCTACACAGGTCCCAGACCGCCATGCATTTTTAATTAGCCTTTTCTGCAGGATGTAAACTGCAGGCAAGGTGTTTAAATTAGATAATTGTCATGCTTGGCGGTAATTGAGAAATTTACTTATGACGATTGGGGAATGAAATAAAATTTTAAAAAAATGGACCTTTGCTTGTCTCTTAAGTCCTTTGTGAGAGTAGCTGTTGACTCCACAAAGTCGCTTTGCCTGTCTGTCTTCGGAAGGAAGTCAGCTCAATCGTTTTCACCTCATTTACGAGGCAACCTCAGAAAACAAATCCGGTGTCAGGCCAGCCAGTGCTGACAACCTCCTGCTGGAGATCTCTCACACACACACACCTACATGTGCACACGGTGCCAGCACACAGCCTGAAATCCAGCATGAAGTCTTGGATCTTCTCTCTTCGCTTTTCAAATTCTGATTGACTAGCTTCTGCTCACAGCCTGCCAACCCCTCCAGGGTCATTTGCACCGCAGAGAGAAGAAAAGAGATGACGATGGCAGACTCAGAGAGTGGGGAGGGGGGGAAGCACCAATAAGCGGAATGAGGAGAAGAGGTGAAAGAAAAGAGGAGGCCAGCATCTTGTCTAGCTCTTAGAAGCCTCGGTGTTGAGAAGCTGAAAATGTCTCTTCTTTAATGTCTGATTTTCTTTTAATGCTAGGAAGCTTCCTTTGGGGTTCTGTCATTAATTTCTTTCAGAAGCAAAAAGTTGGACTGCAGCGGAAAGAAACGCAGGAACTGGTCAACTTTGGAGCCAGGGCCACACAGAAGACGCTTCATATGGAAATTACCATGGCAGATTTCCAAGGACAGAAGTATTTGTGTGTTTGAAGTGAAATGAAAAAATGGGTAATGATCAAGAAGTAAGTTATTCTCTGTATAATCACTTTTGAGTTCCATAGTCGAGATCCAAAGACGTGCTTTAATGGAGGGTTTCAGCCTTCAAACCGCATCCACTGACTGAACATCACCGTACTGTGATCTCCAAGTATTTTCAAATACTTTAGAGGATGATGAAGTCGACTTTTCAACATTCCACTTGAAGGGCATTCAGAGCGTTGGTTTCCTCCAGCAATGTCAGTAATAAGTCTTTTAAATCTGGCTTTTTATTTTTGCTTCAACAGGTGTTATACAGTTGTTAGACCCTGGTTAATATTTGCTGAAGCAAAAAAAACCCAAAAACATTCAGAACTTGAAGTCGTAGTTAGACCCTGGTTATATATGGTGACCAATAAGAGCAACCAACCTTGAATGGCCAAAACAATTTTAAGTTGGCCCTAAAGCTAGCTCTATTTCCAGGCATCCCGGGGCTGCCAAGACAGAACTAAGAAGAACCTGTCTCATATTCCGTGTCAGGGTCTAGACTGGTATGGACTTGCTTTAGTTTCTGTGATTTAACAGTAAACTATTCGTCAAACTTGGCCAGTTTGTCTTCTACACCCTTCCACAGAGCGCCCCCTACAGGCCTGGAGCTCTTCTGTTCAAATGCAATGGGTAAACTGAGGCTGCGTATGGAATTCATCCCAATAAAGTGATAGCTATTTTTGCAATATATAAATAACTCATAAGCGTTTAAAAAAAATAATGTCGTTTTAAAGTGAAATAGCTTTTCAAAATAAAAAGCACCTTGCAATAAATAATTACAGTGTAGGATTGAATGACATCTGAGTAAAAATCAAATGATAATACTTTGTGTGAATAGAGCTCAAAGTCACTTTGCAAAATGTTCTGCCAAGTCCTCCAGCTGCTGTTTTACAGGCTTTAGTTAAGCGCTGTGTGCCTTTCACTTAGAAGTTGCTCCTCTTTGGTTAAGGTGCCATTTAGTCCTGATTGATGGAAAGCTACGAAAATGGGTTTCCCTCAGGCAGATTCTTCCATCTCTGCAGTAAGAACGATTCTGAGGCTTGGTTAAGGTTTCCATTATTATGCTCTTCATCAGCTCCCTGGTTTTGAAACATGGCGCTTCCCAGCATCTATCTCCTCACATCAACCCTTTTCACCATGCCGCCTGCTGTGGCGAGAACACGGCTTTAGCAAAAATCTTTACTCTCCGACTCAAAAGTTTCCCTGACATGATACTACCTCGAATGTTTCCAAGGCTTTTTTTGTTTTGAAAGGAGGACGAGGAGGCTCCCATTTCCAAGGAGCCCTAAAAAAGGGAGCCTCCTCGTCCTCCTGCCTTTCCCGGGCCGAACACGTCCCATGATTCTTTGTGTGCTCATTCAAATGCGATAGTAGAGTCAAAAGTTGCGAAGTAATACCTATTTATATGTTTAGTTTTCAACTCATTAGAATATGAATGCGTGAGTGCCAAAGTTGGTCAGCACCGGTGCTGGGTAATGAGTCATTTCAAGGACAGAAAACAGGAGACAGGTGAAGGAAAAAAACATTTAAAAACTGGAGGGGTAGATTTGGATTTGGTCGTGCAATTTTCTTGAATCACCTTATCTCATTTGCACAGCTGCAAGACTCCATTGAGATGGGACGATGTGACATCGCAGTCAGCGCTTCCTGTGACATTACAAGGTAGAAAATCTGTCAGCAGACGGGAAAAAAATAGACACCAAATTATGTCAAGACAAATTAGGTGTCATTGAAGGCACCTTGCTGAGCTATTTGTCCTGAAAAAAATCACCAATTTGACTTCAGTCCCTTTGAAGCATAGAGCCAAAGTAAACCGGCGTACACAAACACAAAGGAAACAAAGAGTTATAGGTATAGAATAAAAGATGCAGATGATTATGTGGAAGGAGCTACACTTGCAAGCAATCATCTTCTTTTCAAAACCAAAACAAAAGTAGTCACTATAAGTATTCCATGACGCGACCTGCTAATTGTTCACAATTTGAAGAAGGAAATACGAGAATATATGTTCAAAAATAGACCTGCAGTGTATTTGAAATAGCTCATAGTGCGGCGGCGCTGCTGGCACGCGTTGGAGACGGATCGCAGTGTTCGCTGTGGAAAAACAAGAACACTGACTTACTTACTGACATTGGTGCGCGGAGTATGAGGATACTGGGAGAGAGTTGTATTTCCTCAGTTGACACAAACACATATTGAGTCTCGCCACTCGGGCTCTCGTTGATGTCGAAACTATCCATGTAAAAACAGGAACATACAAGCTCCTCCTACACAAATATTCATAAAGCGAGCCTCACTTGGATCTCTTTTGGGAAGCTGAGTGTACTTCTAAGTCGTCATGAGAGTTGAAACTCTGCCAGTGCTTCACGCTCATTTGCCATTTCTCATTTGTACAAAACCTCCCGACCAGCCTATCTGAATAATACAGTTCCTCCATTAAACTGCCAAACGAACACAGCGTGCATATTTGCTGGATAAAGTGCATTCTCTTGCTTCATAGGTATTTTAGAATGTACTTTCTTCACTGCTAAAATGAATTTGAATTTGGCACCTCAGAGTCAAATAGGAATGGGGGGGAGGTAAAAGGATGACAGTGAGGCAGCCGTCGACTTCTTGGCTCTTAAAAATGTTACATGAATTCTCATTAGGGTTGGAAGGGGGTTGTTGCAGATGGAGTAATCCTTGGCAGGCGCGGCAGCATGCGCGCTAATATTTCCAAAAGCATTAATACGTCAAACACATTGGTGTATGTGGAGGAGTAAGTGTGTGTGACTGGTGGCTTGGAAGTAGGGCGCCCGCATAGGGAAGTCGACACACAAACACGCTCGGCGTCGATGCCACCGAGACAGACACATGCACACCCACCTGAAGCTGAATCATCTGAGGGGGAAAAAAATAAAAAGCTGCCGTCACTGGTGCCATGGATCTGCGACAGCCTGCATGGTTTGTAAATGCAAATTTAGGCCCAATCACACCCACGCTGACTTTATTTTGGAGAGGAGGGGTGACATGGAGAGAGAGCTGAAAGGAGAGGGGGAAATCAGAGCATGTTTATACGATGGAGGTAAAAAGGGAGGGAGAAGGAAAGACCTTATTTGCAGTTGGAGAACATGGAATTATCTTACCACGGTGGCAATGTATAAACAAACAGGAAGGAAGAGCAACTATGATGTCTGGGATTTTAGTTGTCATAGATTGTATGTCTCTATTCGCTGCCATTTTAGTTAATGAGCCCGTTTGTACAGCGAGCACTGTGGGCTGTCTCCAGTGTGTGCCAGCGGCGTCACTCCGCCCTGCTATGTTTCAAATACACCGGGAGTGCATTTTGAGAAGGAGCCCATTGCCAGCATGCTTCATAACTGAACAGAAGAGAACAATCCGGACAGGAAGTCAGACAAGTGTACGCAAAGAGTGTCTGGTAAACTTCAAAATAAAATACAATATACAGCCTCAAGATGGTAGTTTCCATCACTTACGCAACATTAAGTACAAACAGGCATCGAATGGACAGCAAAGCCAGTTTTGTCAAGAAATGGACCAAGTGGGGCAGGGCGTGAGCCGTCTGACAGAGCAAATGGACCGCTGATTATGTGGAAAAATTGCTGTTATTGCAGGAGGCTTTTGAAGCCAAAGGAAGAAAAGAACAAGTTGGAATTGCACGTTGGAGAAACACAATGGAGTCCTCTACAGTGTGTACCCTTTACTGTCTCTTTTCGCTGTATTTTACAAACTTGTAATGAAAATTCAGCACAGTCTGTTCCTGGTGCATCCTGACCTTTGAAAATAAACCACCAGCTCTTAGTACTGTATATGGCTCCAGCCCAGGTACTGAACTTTACAGCCCATGGGGAAATGCTAATCAGCCAGTAGGGACTGGAAAAAAGCCAGTATACAGCAGCTTTGCCTGAGCTACTGTGGCCTCTAGCTACAGATAAGTCTACCTGAGACGTTTAATATGATTCAGAACACTGATAGAGTGCACTCTGAGCTGGCTGGTGCTGCTCCCTGGGCCAAAAAAACTTATGGAAATGCTGCAGCAGGATGTAGTCTGTAGGACATAAAGGTGACCACTGCTGATAGGAACTGATGTCTGGAAGGGGATTTATCAAATGCATATGCGGGCTGGCCTCTACCAATGCACCTGCTGGGGAATGTGGAGCCACAGTATGTTTAACACATCCTAAATATATGCTTTTAATAAACGCTTGTGTGTCTAAATCGGGCCACCTTGAAGCTCCAGGTTTTATGTTTCAGACAAAGGCAGCTGAGTAAATCAAAAGATGAACTCTTAGCTGAACAAAGGCTGTCTCGGGTTTCATCAACAAAGGGAAAACAATATAAGAGGTTAAAGGCGTCTCAGTCCCGCCCACACAGCTTGAGTGACAGCCGTGACAGGTGATCTCTGAAATGTGTTTTAGAGGAGGGGGAAAAAAACAGCAAACATCAACAACTGCCTTTGTTCACTTTATGAGCAAATCCACAGAAGTATATCTAATCTTTCATTGTCAGCTTAGTTTCAGGATGTTTTTCATTTGTTTGGATGGATTTGAAAGAAAAAAACTTTTTGCTATTTCAACTTTGTTCAAATTCAGACTTCAGACTAACCCTAACATTCATTTGGGGCCCCTCCAACCACCGTCCATTATTAATTTCACAGCAAGAATGCATGTGACACTTAACTGGGCAGTGAGAGTAAGTGCTGTCAGATGGGGCCCCATTCAAGAGGTTTCCTCCTGTCATTGCAAAATTTGCACATTTTGAGGCAATTCTGTAGTCTAAAGTTTTTCAGCAGTTGGGGGGCACCCTACTGGCCTGGGGCCCCAAGCAGTTGCCTGCCTTGCCAGTTGACAAGCAGCGCCTCTGGACCGAGTAAAAATGCTTTTGATTCCGAAACGAGACCAACACTGTGGCAATATTATCGTCCACACCCTTTGGCTAACCAAAGGGCTAAAACAGTAAAGGCTCCTTCTGGCCCACTGCCGAAGAAATTCTGAGCCAGTCTGAAGCAGATTCTCATGGTGATGGAAAGTTCGATGACTCATTGGTCAGCGGTTGTCGTGTTTCCTCTCCTGACCTGGCTGCCACATTTGTTAACAGAACTATTTACTTTTTTTTTCCAAGAATCAAGTAACTTCAACGCCTCCAAGAAGAAAGATTTTACGCCTTGGTAGTGTCATGATCTATTAAAAGGTAAAACAATGATGTACACATGAGCCATTCAAGGGCATGTACTTGCACAGTGCAGACAGCTCGCCATTCCCCCTCTCTGTTTTGAATCCTATTATGCCTAAAAGCTATTGATTGATAAGACGTAGCTGTGTCCGTAATGATTTAAAATTGCAGTGCAGATTTCCAACCACAGGCATAGAGCACTCCTGCAGCACTCCCCCGACGCCCCCACATGCATCTATCTGGATGTGGGGCTGAGTGCACAGAAGATCAGAGTATATGCCTTGGGTTGAAAATGTGTTTGAACGTGGTCTGGTATATCTGCACCCTACTCTACAATTTGTCATTCCAGACACTTAACCAGCTTCAAAAGAAAGACATGTCTGAAGCAGGATACAGACGACAAAACTCCTTGTTCGTGTGCAGCCATGCATTCACAATCCACTCCGCTACTATTTGCTCACTCAAAAAATGTACAATGCACTGTAATTGCACGGGGAGACTACTGGAGGATCAACACTGGAAGACGACACTTTTGCCTCGCAGTGTTTATCGTAAACAAAGAAAGAGGCTGCCATCTCTCCGTCTCTTTGTTTTCCACCTTCCACGTGTTACTCAGAATCGTCCGCCGTTTGTCTCTTTCCCTTCTGTGTTCTCCATCGCTGTATTTCCTCTCTCTCTCTCTCTCTCACTCTCTCTCCCCCTCACTCTCCCATGAGCTGAGTCGTCTAAAGAATGTTAAAAGCCTCGAACGCTGTGATGTCCCTGCAGAGCCTGCTGTCCTGAGAGTGGAGGCTGAGTTGAATGCTAAATGGGCCGCGGCGCAGAGGCTGACGCTGGCCACCGGCGAGGTCCTGCTCGATGCACAACCTGTGGCCGGTCCGGGCGTGAGTGAGAGTGGCATGCTGGATGTGCTATGGGGTGCGTGTGTCAAATCGGGAGAATGAGCGGATGGCAGCGTTATGTGCCGCTGGGTGGGAAGCTAAATAGGGTTACGAAGAGGTTGGCAAATGAGGCATTGTCCCGGCCTTCCCTGTAAGCTATGTTAACGATGATGAGTGAGGAAAGCCAGGACTCCCACTGTGCTGTAGCTAAAAAAAGAGAATAGAAAACAGTGTTTTTGATCCCCAAATCCCCCTCCTGTAAATCATGTGTGATGTCGAGGTTAAACTTTTATGCCTTTATGTCATGACTCTGCAGTACTTCCTGATGAATATGTTCACCTCTTCTCCACAGAAATGGCAGCTCTGTCAGTGGTCCTTAACTTGAAAATATGACCCTCTTGGTGCCCCTTTGATCAGTTTTGCACATGCAAGGATCTACAGTCAGATTAGTTCAGTCAAATCTCTAACATCGATGGACGCAGTCACTAAGACTTCCATGTTTTAAAGTCTGTGAGTTAAACCATACCATGACTGTGCTGAACCACCACCCAACAAAGGTGTACATTTACCCTGCCAAACATCTCCAACCCATTCAGGGTATAAATAGGTTTGTCTTCCAAGAAAAATCTAGAAGAAGCTTCAGTGCATAAATCTAAAAGTCAGGGGTTCCCAAAGTGGAGCCCGTGTGAATGAGTGGGATTTCTGTTGGTCACTTTACAGAGCAACCTTTGTGAATGGGTGCCAATGGGTAGGTGTGGCATGCAGTGAAACACAGTGTTTCAAATGAAGATCAGATGGAATAAAAAAGTCAATATAAGGTAAATGTACTTTAATCTCAGCTGCACTGTTTGATCGGCTTGAACATGATATTAAATGGCAAAATTAAACACAGCCAAAAAAAGGATTTTTGTTTGGTTCCATAATCATCCATGTGTCTGTTTGACTAATCGGCTGTCAGCATGAAACGTCAATGCGAAAACACTTTTCTATTTATTATTCACAGCCCTGTCGGTTTGCAATTTGACACGCTTCTTCGTGCTAAGCAAATGTTTTGAAGAGAAGATGTGACAGTTGGGTGTTAAATACCAGGCTTATGATACACAGCATGCGGCCTTAATGGTACCCTGTGGAGTTTGGGAATGCAAGATGCTGCTGTGGAGCAGTATTTCTTATCTTCATGTCCATGTTTTATTCCATGTGAGAACACAAGAACATACAGGCACATGTAAAGAATGCTGCACTGACAGGAGACCCAAAATGAAGGAATGTGCCAACAAATTCTGGAAAATAATGAAGCAAGTATTAGATTATAGTATTTAGATTATACATGGCTTGGTTTTCAACGTTGGTTGTTTTCAGGCCTAGAAAAGACACACATTGTGTTGGGTGAGTAACTGTTAGTAGAAACTCATGAGGAAAATCCACAGGGTTCCTTCAATTAAAGCAGAGACATGATTACAGAAACTTTAAACTGCATTCTCCTGACACATCTTCAAGCAGTCATCGGGTCCCTCTTAAAGCCTAATTTATACTTCTGCACTGAAGCTAGGCTGTAGGGGACAAGGCTATAGTGGCCTGAGCTGTAGTGCCCTAAGCTATAGTGGGCTACATTGTAGTGGCCTAGGCTGTAGGGGACGACACTGTAGTGGCGTAAGCTATATGGGGCTATCATGTAGTGGCCTAAGCTATGGTGGCATATACTATCATGGCCTATGCTGTAGTTTCCTTAGCTATAGTGGCCTTTTTTAAAATGGAGTTTGGTGGCTTTAAAGAGAAACTTCAACCATTTTTGTTTAAACATATGAAGAAACTTCCCTTAAAAAAAAGGTTTAAATCCACGGAGATTCTTTCTGTCACATTGTCAAACTCTTTGGATGACAATCTGAGGCTGCTAGTGGCAAAAAGAATCTCACTTTAAAGAGGCAAATTTGTTCCTACAGATTACTCTGCAGACATCACAGGCTGTCATAAGGAACTCCTAGAGCAGTTCCACACTTGCACATATCAGTCATGTCGACTTCAGAATGTGTGAAACGTAAAAGGGCTTATCCTGATATTGCAGGCTGGGTAAAAGACATAACATATGTAAATTTTTTCTTAAATAATGACTTAATATGAATGGAGGTTTTGCTTCAAAATGCATGGCCTGGGACCTGGGGATAGACAAAGTAGAGCTTTAAATGCACCGGTGACAAATGCACCACCCATATGCTGAATGAACTCTTACAAACTTTGCACGAGAAGATGCCTTTACACCTGGGTGCACGCTTCCACTCGGTCGTCTGCCTGCTTGCATCTGCACACACACACAGTCCCACCTAAATGAACAGCTGCTGTGTTAAGCATTATCTAAATACAATCAGGGTGCTCTCACCAACAGCACAATTTGCATCTCTCTCACTCTGTCTCGGCGTTTCGCCATGGCTCGTCAGCACTTTAGTAAAAGGGCTTTTCACGCACAAACACAATAAAGCCCCCAACAGGCGTCTCAGGTGGGTAGCAAAGCTGTAATCCTCTTTCCATCTAAGCACCTTTTTTTTACAGTATAGGTAGAGGAAGTAGAGAGAGAGAGAGAGAGAGAGAGAGTTGAGAGCCAGAATTTGTCACCCCTTTTCCTTCCCTCAGCTGCAGGAGTATTTGCATACCATACAGACAAGGTGCAAGGATTGATTTAATTGGCCATCTTGTCTTCCACGGCCGAGATATGATGCTGCAGGAGAGGGGGGGGGGGGGGGGGAAGGAAGAAATTAGGTTATGTGGTGCGTTTGAGAGCGAAATAAAGATTTCCAGCCCGTTTGATAAATGCATGTGTCATCCTGTCTGTGTGTTCGTGCTTACGTGGCTGACAGTGTGATTGTGTACGTCTGTGTGGGGGCCAGCTTGTGCTGCAAAGTGCTCATTCACGTGTGCAGGGAATACGTTTGCGTCTCTGACAGCCAGGAAAAAAGTTTTTTTTTTCTTTTTTCTTTTCGTGAAGCGGCAAAAGGCCCGAGACAGGAACACACACTCTTTAGCTGAAAACACAGGCCTCATTTAGGTTAGCGCGGGATTAGCCACGCCGAGCCGCACAAGCACAGGAATTAAAATGCAAATGAGGACAAGGATTGCACAAGAGGAGTGCAACAAGATGAGGAGAAAATAGCTTGGGTAAAGATGGATGCAATGTGTGCTCTTCTGGTATCATGTGTATTGTGTCTGTTTTTAATTGCTGCTGTTGTGGAGATGTCACAGCAACCGAAGCAGATCAAAACATGTATGCTAATAACAGGATTTAAGATAGTCTGCATTAAAATGTATTTTTCTAAATTAGAATGTGTTGCCAATGAAAGTGGCTGTTATGAACAAAGGAGGCTCGAGAAACAAAAGGGCATGCAGCAGATTGGTACAACACGGTCTTTTCAAATCTTAAAAGAAAGCCGCACTCGACTGAAGTTGCACTTTGAAAGCAACTATCCCAACTTTGCTAGCTTGACACGCAAGCTTGCTGGAGGGATTACATATCCCATCTGGTATCCCCCCAAGGAGGAGCTGGAAAACTTTGACGGGAAGAGGGAAGTCTGGGTTGCCTGTGCTTGCTGACGATGCGACTCGACCTCAGATAAGCGGAATATAACGCAAAAATGGATAAATAAATTACTTATGCATAAAAGATGACATCGAAAGCAGAAGAATTTATTTCAATTACATGAAGTGTTTTCAAGTGTATCTGTTTTCTGATTAAATCCCTGCTAGATTAGACATTATTGAATGGGGCTTTTTATCATAGGCTTGACATTGAGAAGGATACGCAGTACTGAGGCGATTATACGTTTTCCTTACTTGCATCTGCCCTAAGGCTAAAAACACAGTGGCAAATTAATCATCTTAAAATGGCCCAAGCTAAAGGTTAGCCATAATCCTCCACATCATTGTCCATATATGAGTATGTAGTCCCACTTACACACACAAAAACTCCTCTCCTCCTTGTCTCCTCCCGTGTCCTCTGACTGGACATAATGAAAGTTAATGAATAAATCCATAACTTATATTTTAAAAATGGGACACCCTGCGTAGGCAGGAAAGGACATTTCTCTGAATATGTGCAAAGACTTCAAATGGCGAAGGAAAACTGCCTCGGGAAGGTTCGAGGGAGAAACAAAAACATAGGCCAAGGGGAGCAGCGGTGAAAACAGCTCCAAGATAGATGAAAACAACCTCTTTAGTTCTGGTTGTAGTAAGGGGAACTTTTTGCAACTCACACACAGGTCATCTGCAATCTCTGCATGCATGAAACCACACGGTCCTGTTTCCAATGTATAGTCTGACTAATTAAAGAAGCAGCAACTTCCAGTGTTAAAATTTGAAGCCAATGCCAGAATTCCTAACAATTGCAGTACCTTAAGTATCCACTTGATGTTGGCTGCAAAAGTCCCGGATGTGCCATACACACCCATTTAAATCACACTTTTTACATCAGAAAGAGTTGGTTGATTCGTTGCACAACGCACACTCGAAGAACTAAACTGTTAATCTGTCTCAAGTTGTTGTCGACTGGGCTCCCTCATATTTTCAAAATCTTTAAAAAGTCTTCTAGGGTGTTCCAGGCCTGAGTAGCCTCAGCATTTCCTATATGCTGATCGCCATCGCTTGGTTTATAAACAACACAAACCAATGGGTTACGTCACTGACACTATACTGTATGTCCATGTGTCATACAGTCAACGGTGGTAACATCCACTTGTGTTTCAGCAAGCATTGGCTGTAAGTAGGAAAACAGTCCTTTTGGAGATCAAAACAAGTGCAATCCACTATAATGCAATCCCAGAGCTCTTCTTAAGCTTTGGCTGAATTTATCTATATAAGGATATATCTGCATGCACGTACAGCAAACAGCTCCTAGAAAAGGTCCCTTGACTCTGACTCTATTCTTGCCTTGAAATTTGCTAGGTGGTCTGGACACAAAGGCAAGTGACGGAAAAGAGAGCAATGACCAGACGTACTTCAATGTAAATGTAATATGCACTTGAGCCCACTACATTTATTTACCCTCCATGGCATGCACTTTTTTTTTTTTTTAGCTTTAAGAAAGAAAGGCATTTATTTCTGTATTTGCAATGACAACCCTGAATTATGTAGTCATACAAATGTTACCTTGTCATACATGGCCAGACTCGAGTGAAGGGTAATTACTACTGTGTTAAAAAGTGTCATATCAACAGCTAAGTTAGCCTCGCGATTAAACAATGTTCAGATTGTATGGTCCGTCCATTTGCTAATGCAAGGATTTTTTTCAAGCTTCCTTATATGTGCTGACATACTGCAACACTGAGGTGGCAATTTTATGTGTTGATTTTATAGCACATTAATATGTAGCTTGTCGAAGCCAACGTTTCATTACAACCTGCCATTCTACTTTGTAATTTATTTGATGGAAATGGAAGAGACAGCACAGTGTTTGACATCAATTGTAACTATCAAACTGCTTCTGTGGGGATGGCAACCATGCTGGAACAAACTATATGCACAGTATAGGACCACAATATAGAATAAAACCATATAGCTAGTAAATGAAAGCCAACTTTTAAAGTCATGTCATAATTATGACTACACTACGATTATTTTCTGCAGAAGCTTTTCATCATGAAATAGCCATCTTTGAGTGTATTTGAACACTGGGGTTCATACCCTTCTGTGTTGCAGCCTGAGGCAAAGTTTCATGGAAGTTCACTGGAGTCTTAACACAAAAAAACAGCCTTCATGCTTATCTCTAAAGTTATTATTTTTTGAGCCATAACATCTCGCCCTGAGTACTTCAATAAATTACTAGCTCTTTCACTTTAAAGCTCCTGTAAGGAAATTGGCGCCCCCTGTGGATAAAGCTGTGCGTGCAAGTGTTATTTATTTATTTTTTTACAAAATATGTCATCCTGCTATGTTTCAATGGTCTCAATTGTATGAAAGCTTAAAAAGTCTGTCATGTGGAAAATGCACAAAAAAAAAAAAAAAAGCCTACCAGCCCAGCAGGATGTCAGGCATTCAAACTGCAATATAGATGTTGTCCATCATGTCACTAATGGTTTTGTTTGCTTCTGTGGGTCATAACAACTCCTCAGTATTATTTTCAGTATGTTTCTTAACCAGCTAGAAACTACACACATGCTTTAAGTCCTTTTTAAACTTATTTTTGGTGACTCTTAGATAAGGCGAGGTTCAGCCATTAGCCTACAGCCCATTAAAGATTGAATTCCTTAAAGGGGGTAAGGAGCAGGAGGAGCAGTTGCAGTTGGATCATTTGACTTTCAATGGGTTCAGCAGTGGAGACGTTACATGTATGAACGAATGGAGGTATCGGGATATCAAGATGGTGTTCAAATTGGAAGGACTATGGGAAAAAAAATGCTTCTTTAATTGATTTAGGCATCAAATACAGAGCGTTGAATGTGGACCTACAATCACACTTTAGTGACCCGTCATGTGCTGAAAGGAACTCCTTCATTTGGAAAACTTCTTATGGATCAGTATCAATCATCCAAACATGCTTCTCAAAGTTTTTGCAAAGAGTTGGAATCCCACATCACAGAATTTGATCTGTATTCAATGCAGCTCCGAGATCGAAGCGTTCACCGACCTGGTGTAAGTAACTGAGATTTATAGCTGGTGTATTTGTTGGCCTGGGTCTAATCCATCGGCTTTCCTCAGAATGGAAGCTTGTCAGATAGACCGACAGCCCGACAGACGCGTCTCAGGAAGCCTTGTCAAATTGCAGACACACAATCGAGCATTTGAACGCACACACACACACACACACACTCAATGCGAAATTCCTTCCCCAGCAAGGGGTCACATACCCAATCAGGTTTCACACAAACATATACACACACATCGCAGTGTACTAGTTTGATACGGCGCTTCGAGTGTGATGACAGTATCAGGTCCTCGTGTGATTGAGGTGATGGAGGCAGAGACAGGATGGGGGCTGTCATCAGCTGTGAGTGACAGGAAGCTGAGGTGAAGGGAGGAAAGGGGGGGGGGGAGATTTGACAGCCGAGTTCATGGCATGCAGTCTATCCATCCCTCTGTCTGTCTCTGTGTTTGTCTCACCTTCTCTCGCTCTATCTCTCTGTCTTTTTCGTATGCCTGCAAGCCTGCTTCAACCTTTCAGTCTTCTTTGTCCCGTCTGTCCATCTCTCTCTCTCTCTCTCTCTCTCTCTCTCTCTCTCTCTCTCTCTCTCTCTCTCTCTCTCTCAAACATCTTTGTTCCTCTCTCTTTCCCTCGGATGATGGGAGGATGATTTTTGCCCTTGTGTCAGACACTGCATCAAGAAAAACAATAGGAGACCCATAAATAGGGTTTAGAGAACATGCACCCAATTTACTTTGGCAGTGGGGGAGGTGTGTTTATGTGCGTGTGTGTGTGTAGGTGTGTGTGTGTGAGTGTCTGTGTGCCGGTGCACAATTGTAAGTCACTTTGACAGCTGCTGCAAATGAGGCAATATTGCAGGTATTGACTGACATCATTGCCCCCACCCCCCACCCACCCCTCCGGGCACCCGCTGCTCACTTGAAAAGAGTGGTCATCATAAATCACAACTTGTGTGAGCAATTGATGCTCCAGCAGGAGATGCACAGGGTTCACAATCTTAATCAAGCATCATTTTAAAAAGTGATTTGGAAGCTCTCGTGATTAAATGTTCCTGCAAGACCTCAGTAAACTCTTACAGATGGCATGCGTAGCGAAGCTCTAATCCATAAAACAAGAGCTAAAATGAATAAAAAGCATGACGATTTTTTTGAAAGTAACCACCTTTAATAACACTCTGGATGAACTCAGAGATACTCGTGGATCTCTGCAAGTGTCAAGACCGCACCTCTTTCGCAGCCGTGGGGCTCAGGAGTGTAATTCAGAACATTCACTGGTTATATGCGACACTCAGTGTCTGTGTGCTATCCAGGTTTGTCAGCAGGGTTCAGTTTATTGATAGTAAGAGTGTCTATGTTGACAAATCAGGACCGTCATTTATTGAACAGTGGCAGGAAAAACAGTTCAAATGTGCTCCAGGGAATAAAGAGAGAAAATAGATTCTGCAACACCAACAGTACGCAAAATGTGTGACCTAGCTTTAAAAAACAAAACTAAAATCACTTATAAACCAGGAAGAAGTCACATTATCCGCACAGAGAGTCACAAAATAGCTTTGAATTTGCATCACGAGCACCCTGGGAAGCCTGGCTGCATCTCCAAACTCTGCTTTTTTTTCTCACCAAAGCTGCTAATTTTCACACGATACACCCACAGCCCCCCCCCCCCCCCCCCCCCAACCCAAAAAAAACCACATTGCCAACATGCAAACAAACTCACAGCGGTACATTTATGCTGAACACGTCACATCAGCCCAGCCACTCTCAGGTATCCCAGAAGCACATACTATTCTTAGGCTGTCATTTTTGTGTCCGCTTTGCTTCTTCTCTTGTTCCGAACAAAGACTGTGAGATGGGGGTCATTTTTTCTGACAGCAAGGGCGGTCAGCCCCTCTGAGGTTGTCCTACTCGTCTGCCTTTATCAGTGTGCCGCTTTCACTGACCTCTTTGCTGAGAAAGTGTGTTCTCGTCTGTCTGTCAGTCTGTCTGTCCGTGTGTCGGAGGGAGGGAGGTTGTTCTAACCCTGATCTTTTAACACCACGCAGCATCAACTGCTAATGTGCTCATGTGCAGTGGGGGCGGTGTCGTCGCGGCCCTGCTCTTTTAACATCACTCTGCTTACACTTCTTTTGGTTTTTTTTCATGCTTGCAGTATAAACGTCCCACATTAGCAGATCTAAAATCCTCCGACAGGCAGGGCTCTGACCTTTGGATATAAATAACACTCCCTATTTGACTTGTGAACAGAACGGATGCACGCTTCTCGGCGCGACCGTTGGTGGCCCGGCTAATTGCTTTTGTGTGCTCGTCTCGTTGGCTGCCAAGTCGCACTCTGCTGAGCGACGGACTTGGCCTGCGCATGAGAGAGAGTTGGACAACAGGGCTCTAAAATATGCCAACATCCATTTGACTGCTTGGCAGTAATACAAAGGGGACGCAGAAATGAGAGGGAAAGAGAAGGAGAGATGTGTTGTTGAGTGAGGAAACACACTGGTGGAGCACAAAGATATAGAATAGTTAGAAATATAGATACAGTGGGATTGGATAATGTCTCTTTATGTGTTTTAGCCTTATTTTGAATCCTGATAGCAACACGACTGACCAGCCTACCCACAGCTGTGTAGTAAATTTACATAGAAATCAATATCTATTGACTTGCCATTAAAGTTATTCCCCTTTCCCCTGAACTATTTTCCCTCTTCCACCTCCCCTTTCTAATTCCTAATGATTGCCTCTGTGCTCAGTGGGGAATCTTCCGAAGCCTCGGAAATTTCCTCCCCTGCTCGGCTCACATCAACTCCCCGGCAGCTCACCGAGCCTGCCTGTCAGCCAAATCAGGCAGGAGATGAGTGACAGCATATCAAATCCCAATCTTTTAACTGGTTCTGGTTGGAGGAAGAAGAGAAAAGCTGATGAAAAGGGAAATCTCCCTGAAGGCTGTCTGTGGAGTCAAAAACTCCTGGCATGCCGACACAGGTTGATTTGTGTGTGGATCTTCTCGCAAGGCTTGTATAATGGCTTTGACACTGAGCCTTCTCATTGTGACCATCAGTCGTAAGCCTCCGTGTTAGGTCATCTACCATATTTCCTCTCTGGCAGAAGTATTAAAAGTGTCAGTCTGGGACAGCCAAGCAAGGAGCAGTGATGTCCTCCATGACATTTCCACTCGACAGTAAACACACTGCATCCATTTCAAAGCATTAAATCCACTGGAAACCCAAATCCACAATGGCCATGTTAACGGTTGTATAGCAGGTCTTATGTACAAGACAGAAATTAGCCTGATTGTTTTCACACTACATTATCGTCTGCACGCTGCATGACTTGCTTACAGTGTGTGTTCACCAAGCAGCTACCTCCAGTGTTGATGGAGCCCCAAAGTGGAAGTGCAAAAAAGTTCCTTAAGTCTTTCAGTTACCTAAGTTTACTTGAGGCAGGCTGCAAACCCCCATTTTAAAATGCTAATTTTCACAGCAGAAACAAACTTTTTTCAGTAACTCATCTTTTTTGATGATATTCAGGCCAAGAGTTAAGCATAGGCATATCTGATCTGAGGTGGGTGGGCCCATTGTAGCTGATTGCAAGAAGGCTAAAAGCGCCACCTCTTCCAGTTGCTAGGTTGACAGAAAGCTAATTCAGCATTTTGACGATGGCGACCGTCGTTGGGCTTCAAAACTTTGCTTCAGACAGCCATGGATGACATCACTGAGACTGCACCCTTTGTTTGTAAAGTCTGTGGTATTGACTGACAACTGGAGTGTACAACTGTCCACCGCAGGAGTTACAGGGGAGATTCGCTCCATGAGCATGTACTCCTTTAGCTAATGCTACAGAACCATCAGTCAGCATTGTAAACCCAACTTTGGCATTAAATAGGGGGGAATTTCAGTTGCCTACGTTTTGTTGTAATGGTAAGTACGGTATGCATTGAAAAAGCCTTTTCTGAGCAAGGTTGCGTTGCAGATGAGTCAGGAAGTTGTCAATTAAAACACAATTTGCCACGTCACTTGAGTCTCACTACTCGTCTCTTGAGTAATCGTGAGTATTGCTAAAATGAGCTTCTTTTGAAACTGAAGTTTTCTGAAAAGTTGCCTCACCCAGTCTCAAGAGGCTTGATGTTATATCGCCAATGATGCAAAAAAAAAAAAAAACTTTTTGAAACATCTCGTGCAGAACGGATCTATAAAGTCTCTGCTATAAACACAAGAAATGTGGATTTAAACTATTGAGCAGTACAACTTTCAATCTTAAAGACTGTGCTATATTCTCTAATGACAGTGTGCAATTTTTCTGTGATGATCAGTGATTGACTGCAGAAATATGGGTTCTCCTTGTTAACTGCTGAGCATCTAAAGGATCTTTTGATTGTACTGCTGCAGAGAAAAATATATCCATCCATCCCAATTAATTGGCTATGGAGCTTTGCATTTGAAAAACTTCTGAAACCCGGTAGCAAATAAAAAAATAAAAAATACAACTCTTTGTAAATGGAGCAAAACTTTGTCTTCAATCGTTTTTTAAAGAAAAGACCAGGCTGCTGGGCACACATTGCAATAAAGAAATCTAATCTATTTCTGTAAGATAAGGGTGGCTTCAAGGATTAGTATGAAGTCCATACTAAGAACCACTGGTCCCCACTTGATCGGCAGAGCCTTTCAGAGTTTGCCAGAGTGTTTCTGATTAAATACATCTTTTAGGAACTGGATGGTGTGAATAATGCTAAGCGAATCTCTCGCCAGACGCCAGGATCAACATGAGCGGGGAATGTCAATTGCTAAATCACACATTGTAAGAGGTCGCTGTAGAGGAGTGATTTGTAGGCTTGAGGGCTTAGTTCCTCTAATAAAGCATCACCTCCCCCCCCTCCTTTGTCCCCAACATCATTACTCTTCATCCTTTGTCATTATTGACTTTGGTTAGAAATCTCCTTTGTGTAGCAATATGGCCATGTCATATTATAGCCATGCTTTGTGCTGCTGAATGTTTGCAGATGACATTCAAAGTAGTGTGCCAGTCCACTGGCTGTAACAATGACTTAACCAGAAAGATTTATGGCAGTTTAGGCTTGTGTGTAAACTACTGGGCAAAACAATTGGTGGAGTGTATTGAGGTTAACCATTAGGCCGTGAACGCCATCTTAAACTCATGAGATTGAGCAATTTTATTTTATTTTTTTTTAAAACAGAGATGGCCATGTTTGGACAACAAGTCGGATATGGGCGCCTTTTCTGGTTTGACAGGTTACCGTGAGAGTAACTCACCCATCCCAAAGCAAACCAATTCCAGCTATTCTCAAACTGGGAGGCCTTGTCGGGGACTCAGAGTTATGATAGTGGGAGGCGCTGCAAGGCTAAATACAAACAATGCAGTCAGTTTTGCATGGCTCCTTGTATTGCCATGTAC
Source organism: Symphodus melops (assembly GCF_947650265.1). Taxonomy (NCBI): domain Eukaryota; kingdom Metazoa; phylum Chordata; class Actinopteri; order Labriformes; family Labridae; genus Symphodus; species Symphodus melops. The sequence continues at coordinate 6,174,692 of NC_136713.1, forward strand.
AACAGTAAGTACTGAAGAGGGACAACCGTGTTTTGCAAGGGCTTCAAAGTATTAGCTTCAACTGCATGATTAAAAAGTAAAGACGCCACTTGGAGACAACCTATCTCAAACAGAAAACCCCAATGAGTTCTCCAGAAAGAATCTTCCAACCTGTGTGAGAATGTTTTGTTGAGGATTTTCTGCAGTTGCCTCAATTAAGGCGAAATACAGATCAATATTGGACATTTTATTATTGGAGGACAATCAATGAACGTTTTGTACAGGTGATTTGCATCAGGTCTACTCCTTAGGGTTGGCAAACCCAAAGCAATGAATTGTATTACAAATGTGATGCCTACACCCTGGACTTTTTTTTTAAAAGGATGTGTGCCTATGGGGAGAGGTAGAGAGGCTTGAACACATTGCCAAAGGAGCAGAAATCAGAGAAAAAACCTAAGGAGGATGAAGAGGTCATCACTCATTAGCAGCCTTGAGTGGGAATTATTGCTTCAGGTTGTAAAGCCTCACAATAGATAGTGTGCATAGCTCCTTACATTATTGTTGTTCATTTCAAACCGTGAACAAGATTTACAAGATGCAGTGTCGGCTGATGTCAACAACAGCAATCTAGCCTGCCTGAACCACAAAGTGTTTCTTCCCTAGCTGTATAGCAAATGGAAATGCAGCATTTGGACACTGGAGCAGATTTTATCCTGAAGCCTCAGAACTCATAGAGGAGAGTATCATAAGTAAACCGAGTCTTACTTTAATAAACTTTCAGCTACCACTGCCTCCACAAACATACACACTTCAGCTCACCCACACTACGGAAGTGGACAGTGACCTTTGTAATGCAAAACTGACCTTCACAGAACCTGTCTTCCACACTTGGGGTGTTTGATGTGGAAGTGTTACAACAGTGATACTTGAATTCTGTCAAATTGTACACATCCTGGATTCACCAGAGAATGATATCCTGCATAAAGTAACACCATACTGAGGCTGCTTTTCACACAGTTTTAGGAGAGAAGGCAGGCCTGGAAGATGGAGTGATATTACATATTTATAGTTATATTTCAAGAAGATCAAAAGGGGTTATGGGTTGAAAAAAATACACATCCAAATTGTGGTGGTTGTAATGTGAATTAAGCGACTTCAGGAGTGGAAAATGTCATTGCAAACAAAAACCAAAGAATGTAAGATTTATGGAAGCCCTAAGAGGACATCATTTATTTCAGTTTTCCCATGATGATGAAAAAGTCCAATGGTTTTAACAATATCTTGACTATTTATGATTATATGACGTATGTATATATGTCTGCTCAAGGCTTCCACAGGATTAAGTATAAACAGCTCATTGGATAAATATTAATTGCATAACAATAGAGACTTGAGCTAGCCAGACTGATTTCCTTTTTCTAACCAGGTTGTAAAAACTTTGTTAAATGGGTGTGTATGTGACTTCCTGTGCAGCCAGCCTCAAGTGGACAAAGCACTCATTTCCTGTTGGTGGCACAAGAGAGAAGATTTATAAAGCTTTTAATTCCTTTGCCAATTATGGATGCTCTTTGCATATTGGCATACGCCAATTTGTAAAAATGTTTAGTCTTAAAAGGTAGCTGATGCAGTTTTTATAACCGTGCAGGCCTAGAAATGTGACAACTGGATCACATTTATTTGGCCTGGTTTCAACGGTACTTGAGTTCCCCTTTTTCCCTCCAAAGTAACCTCTTCTATAAATCAACTCTAACAGAAAGTCTCAAGTTCAGACTAACCTGATTACCATGCTAACAAGCACACAGGGGACACGGAGAACAATGAGCCTCTCATTTGTATCATAAGTCGGCACATTCATGTCTATTAAATAATATATTCATGAGAGGAGGAAGAGAAAAAAACATTCAATGACAGAAGGTATTGGCTTTCAAAGTGGCACACTGATACAATAGGGACACATAATATAGTAGGTAATATTTTTGTATTTAACAAGCAGAATGTGCCGTTGGTAAAAAATCATTTATTTCCATGAAATGGTTATTTATTCGAATCTGTATTTTGTCTCCATTTGGCCATTTATTTCCAATATCCATTACCAAAAAAAATGGCACAACAAAGGTTAAGCTGAGTCTAATGAACCTAATAAATGTTACGCTCTATAAATGAAATCCACAATTTGGTTCTTGTAAGTGCTGCTATTCCTCCCCAAGCATATTAAAGAGCGCAGCTTTTCCAATAAACCAAAACGGCACCAAGGCTGGTTCCACTAATTGGTTTGCTCCATTCTAGTCAAAAGTGTTAATCAGTAAAATCTGCTGACTTTATGGTTGAGTTGGAAGGAAGAATCGGATTCTCTTCCCTGGCAATAGGACCCTGCTTTGGTTGGAGAAAGAAACATGGGACTGTGTTGGCCACAAGAACCGATGTGTTAGTGTTGCATTCAAGTAAATCTGCAGTGAATCACAGATTGGAGTATGACTAGAAGGGAGGTATGCTTGGAGAAATGAGCCATGAAGCATTATTGTATGTGGACTCTACTGTAAACTTCAACTAGAAGAAGACTTACATGTAGTTTCAGAGTTAACTTTTTCAGACCTTTTAAGGCAGGATCCATTCCAAATAGTCGATCAAGACATCTCAAATACTAATCCATTCAGGGGCGCTTCTTGGGTCTGTTGGGGCCCTAGGCAAACACTCATTGGGGGCCCCTCCAACCAGCATCCATAATTAATTTCACATCAATAATGCATGTAACAATGGGCAGCGCATTGACAGTAAGTGCTGTTAGATGGGGCCCCATTAGGGAGGTTTCCTACTGTCATTTCAAAATTTGCACATTTTGAGAAAATGCTGTGGTTTAAGGCTCGTCAGCCATTAGGGGCCCCCTACTGGCCCAAGCAGTTGCTTACCTTGCTTGTTGACATGCAGCCCGTCTGAATTCATTAATCATGTCAACCCCCATTTTACAAACAATGAGAATCCTGAAAAAGAACCCTCATTGAAAATTCTTCCAAAAGTTTTTCTTTTCTTAGAAATAAAACACCCTCAAGACGTTTTATGAAGCCTTGCGTTCTGGGGTTGTTTATACAAGCAGTGGAAAATAGGCCTGTAAAACTATATCATTGGACATATCATGTCTGTTGGATATGATATGCTTCATGATTACAGCCTCCGTCAGCAGTCGTTTCCTGTGAGGTGTGATTCAGTGCGAGTGTACCCTTTAACACAGATGCTGCAGCTGTAATAAATACCATATGACCCATCCATCAAAGTTACATGACATTTCTGCACTTTATAATGGTTAACAAGGCTTGATATATCTCATACTCAGGTCTGAAAAAATGATTCATCCCCATGATACATTAGGAATCAGCAAAACAAGTACATTTTATGGTATCTTTTTTTTTTTTTTTGTCAAATTCTATACATTATTGAACCATCATAGATGTTTTTGGTATATTGAGGTTTTCAAAAGGCCTGGTCGTTTCCTTTGCTTACCACCCACACCCACACATAAGCTTCTCTATTCCCCTGCAGAATCTGCTTGGACAAGATAAGTGCTGGACTCGTAATTGTGCGAGGGCCCTCATCTCCCCACATTGGCTAATAATGGTGCAGTGAAAGCCTTGTGCTCATTACGCCAGCCTTTGTTGTGAGGTTTTTTTTTATTGCCCTTCTCGCTTGATTATTTTTCAAGAGAATTTAGAAGGTTTAATGCTCTCCCCTTGTTTCGATAAACAGTGCTGCGACTGTGGTGTGAAAGATCCTGCAAAACAAACCGATAAATAAACGGACGGTTTCTGAAGAAGAAAAAAAGTCCAATTTCTTGAAAAAGAAAACTTAGAATGATAAATAGGATTCTGTAAAACACCTTCCTTATTTCCACAAAGCACTTCTGATAGCAGTGCTGGTGCTGATAGAGGGGCCTTCAGACTGCTTTCTAACATGAGTGAACACTCCAAGTATTAATGGCAATGGCCCCAACCAATTCAACCGCAGCCGCGTGTGGAAGCAGAGAAACAGAGATAAACTCTCCTCATTCATTTTCCTTGCATTGCAAATACTTATTCAGTAACTTGCGCATGCTTTGATTTCCTATCATCCTTTTTGAAAGACATAAGATTAAATGTGGCCTAAGGTTTAGCAGCCTATCATCCGGACATGCCGACACAGTCCAGAGTCATTCCTTAGGAGTCAACCTGGCAAGAGTTGTTTTAGATTGTAGAAGCAGTGAACTGAAAACTTTCCAACAATTCATTCATAGATAAAGCATTATGCCTCCGATTTTTTTTTCTGCTTACTGCCTTTGAAAGGCTTCACACAATGAAAACAGAATATCTCCATCTCTCGGGAGTAAAAAGAGTCTGCCCCATTCTGGCAACGTTTCTTTCAAATTTAAAGAGAACTAAAAAAAAACCCACATTATTTCTTGATTAAAACAGAATTCAAAGCCATGGTTCCATTTCCATTCTCTGAAGCGATTATTTGCCCCTATTCTGTCCACAAAACTTCTTCAGAAAATGTGTGCTCAAATAGGCCATTGGTGTATCTAACGGGAAGTCCTCTTTGTGGTCTTAATACTTGGAAATTGTGCCTTAAGCGGAGCCAATTTATGCCAATGTACATACATTTTGTACATAAATTGTGATTTTCTCCATCTGTGAGATGAATAAAGGATTATCTTATAAGGTAGACAGTCCATATCAAACACGACTCTACTCGAAAACCAAACATCTTGCCAGGATTTCTGAGGCCATGGCTCAACAGCATTCCCACAGCAGAAGACGACAATGGCCAATGAACAATACATGCTATCATAAGCTACATAAAACCCATCAATTACTATATACTCGGTCTACTTTTAGAATCGGATGCACATGGCAACCATTTTTGCAGCTCACAGCGAACTGTGTCAAGGAGCTCACTCAGCATCATTACTGTAATCATCAAGGAGCATCATTTTGCCAGTAAGACGGAGCCTGTGATGTTTTTTCCCTTCCTTTCCGAGAAAGTTGAGAAACTTCCAAGAATAGAAATATACCAGACAACAAAAAAAGGGGGTGTTCAAACATCTTCCACAGATGTAAAAAGCAGAAAAGAGTGAAAGGAGAGAGACACATGGACACCTTGACAACGTTTGGCCAGCTTGCACACTTCAAGCAGTGTTCAAAGTCTGATGCCTTCATGGGCACTGAATTATGCGTTATGAGTATTTGATGATACGACCATGATGCGGATCGTTACATATTCTCATTTTCTATAATTCTGGTCTTAATTCGCCTCGAAGTGTTGTTTAGACTACGGGTATAAATGAAGCATTGCTCAATGCACAGAGGAGCACATTTTTCAGTGGTAATCCTTAAGATTTCTGTTATAATTGATGGGAAATGCCTGTGGTCGCTGGTGCTAACTGCATGATGAAGGAGGCCAATTTCCACCAAAGAGCACAAAAGATTGGTTATATCAATAGCTGGGTGTACCAAACCCATGAGCAATTACCTTTTTAGGATTACTAATTACAATCACAGAAACTTAGACGAACAACTGTGATATTGAGTGTTGTGAAAAATCAAAAGTCATATTTATCTGCAGCAATACGAGCCTTGGTTGGGACAACCAAACGCTACATGAAGCAATCCAACGTAGCAACAATAAGAAGAATCCTTGAGGTGAGTTCACAGACTGGGAATTTTATCCCTGTTTCCCTAATCCCCTCAAATTTTGGATTAGTACGAAGAATTTATATTCCTGTGAAGAGTAATAATTGCAGCTTTCTTGTGAAGGTTTGTAGAATGTGATAAAGCAGATTTATATGAGGAAATAACTATAATAAGCGAGTGGAACAGCTACATTTAGTAAAAAGATGTCAAAAATTAAACCGTGCTGAAGAATTAAGTGCGCCGGCTTTGGTCCTTTCAGTTGACAGCACAGCTATTAACTTACGCCACATTGTCAGAGTAGAAACAGATACAGAAAACACCTAAGCACAAACCCAAGTGCATTCATCTTTCTTTCTTTGTTTTTTGTTTATTAATTCGTACTTGTTAAATGTCTAACCCTGCTATCCTACAACCCTTCACCTCTCAGCTCTAACTGTCAATTGTCAACCTTCCCCCGCCCTCACCTTCCACTCTGCGGGAGAATGAGAGGCACTCACAAGTCGAATAAGCTCGAGAATACTTAAATGATTGGATTGTGTGAGGAACGAGTGTGCCAAAGGTAAAGACGAGAAGCACCTAAGTATTATCCCCTCTCCTTGAACGCTGCCAGCTCTCTCCTCTTATGAGTTCTTGTTATGCACAGGAGAGTAATAAGGCCGTCTCTTTTCTTCGCCGGAGAACAATAATGAGTTCTCTGTGAAACAGTCGTCCTGGTTCAATAGCTACACCCTTGATTCTGATGGCTCTCTTTTCCTCTTTGTGCACAGTTTTCTTCCTCTCTTTCTATCATTTCTATCTCTTTCTTGCTCTCCCTCCGTGTGCAGCGAGGAAACTCCTCTCCGGGCATCAATCCCCTGCAAATACGATTAAAGCACTGAGTCATCATTTGGACCACTGGGTGTACTTACTAAAGTAGCGAGTGTGTGTATGTGTGTGTGTGTGTGTGTGTGCGGGTGTCAGTGTGTATATCCATGTCCGTTTGTCTATCCAGGGTTTGTGAGACGGCTCAAATCTGTGTATCCAGAGATGACTCTATTCCTCTATCAAGGCACAAAAATGGGCAATCCCATCATGTCTTTTGGAGATTCAGGAGAGGGTAAAGTATGACCAATCACACCAAGATATCTCCATCCCTCCAGCTTTTTCCTCTCCCCCTTCCCTCAAGCCTGGAAATGTAATTGCGCGTGCTTTGTGCAGAACCTTTCCGACAGAATCTGAAGCGCATTTCTTGTCTTCTTCTCTTTTTTTTCTCATCCTTTTCAACCCACAATACGAGAGAGAGGCATAGGGAGACAAAGTAAAGGAGTAGGAAGCCGGGGCTCTAAAAGGGGCTTCTAAGAATGTCAAGTTGAATTTCTCGGCCATGCCAGGAAGTGAAAGAGGGTCCTCGCCGAATCACTGACTGCGATTATATAGCAATTCCTCCCCCCATCAGAGGAGACCTCCTGTACTGTACTTTGGGGATTCTAAAACCTAGAGCTCTCTCGCTGTCAGATGTGCAGAAGGATATGTCACTAAAATTGGCGGGCATTAGAGTTCTTTCCCCCCCCCCCCCCCCCCTCTGTTCTTGATTACTGAGATCAGAAGAGAGGGACGAATAAAGCTTGGATGTTGATTGCAACAGTAAGAGACAGACTTGTCACGACAATGCTCCAATCAGCAGACAAAACCAACTTAATAGTGACATGTCATTTTTTCTCTGTCGCTGGTAAGCAGTGAACAAAAGAGACTTTACCAATGCTGAGTGTCGTCTGAAAGAAAACTTTGATCCCATTTCTTTTGGCGGGTAACGTAAATTACCATTACTGATTATGACCATTAATTCTCACTACAGAACTGCACAATTTATTGTATTTTTACAGTGTTGAGGCAGGAAACTGATCCAGTTCGATTGCTTCTCTAATGACATTAAAAGATGTTTGTCTGCTATAAACATTGTACTCCTTTGTGAACTCAAAGGACAATCCCTCGAACCAACGCTTTGGATCCGGTCCATTTGTCGAGTACAGACAGTGTTTGCTCTCACTCTGGACCAAGAGTAGTACCTCTGTGCCTGTGTGTGTACATCTGAGAGAGGCAGAGATCCTTCTGTGCGTTTAGTGAGTGTATCTTTCAGCAACTGCTTTCAAGAACTGCTTTACAGCAAAAGTATTTATTAGAAAGCTTGTGAGTCGAACTTATTCTCGCCCCATTCGCCAAATACCAACGCCTTGGCACAACCTGTGCGCAAATCGCATTCTGGTATCCCTTTACATCTTCACATAAACCCCCAGATTGAAAACGGTTCAAACAGATTCATAATGCACCGAGCACTGCTTTGCTGGTGGAAGGTCCTTGATGGTTGGACAGCAACCTCCGCCCTGAGCGACTTTCCTCTCAAGGGTGAAGCCAAAGGGTGCCCCGAGGTCTTTTGGCTTCACCAAAGCCAAAGCTAAATAAATGCTCATCAGTTCTGAGTGTGAGCACACGTCACACATTGGGCCACCACGACTAAAGGCAGAGCCCCAGTTGGGCCACCTCAGTAGAATAAAGTCTGCCTCCGCCACTGCATGCTTTGTACTTTCACCAATTTGATGACAGCAGAAATTGGGAAAACCCAACAATTGTATCGTGAAGTTTGTCTGCGAGGTCACCCCCAGAAGCTGCTCAACTTTGCATCTAAATTATTTACCGAGCCAAGGGGGGATTTTTTTTTTTTTTTTGCGCCTCAAGAGTTGGAGGCGCAATGGTTTGATCAAATCAAACCTCAAAGCTGCGAAAGTTGTCAAGAAGCCTGTACGAGTGAACTCCTGAAGTTGGACTTATCTTTTGTTTGGTCTGCTTTAATTATGAATGACATTTGCAGCAGAGCTATTTGATAACTGCTGGAGGAAGACAGAGGTTGTCTGCTTACATCAATCATTTCATCGATCAATCGTCTGAGATGCCTCGTAATATGTGTTGCACTGGTGGACTCCGAGATATTGTGTGCTTAAAATATTTACTCGGGAGGCTTTTAATTTGAATAAACTAGTGCTTTGGTTGAATTTGAGTTTGCATGAAAACAAAGCTCTTAATAATTCAAGCGGCAAACTTGAATACAAACACATTTGGCAAACACTCCTGGGCCATCCTCCCTGCCAGAAGCTTCAGGACTCAGTGCCAACCGGTGAGGATTAGACAATGTGACACATTATATAAATATATATTTTTAGAATCCTGGCAAAAACATCAACAATGGATGTATAATTCATGAGGGCAATCGACTTGTTCTTCTCTCGGCCACAGGTAGAAGCAGCAGTGCTGATAACATCTTCATTGGCTGGTGTCGGTTTAATTGATGGGCGACGGGAGGAATGAAATCGAGAGGAAGGAAGCAGGTAGCACAGGGGGGCATGGAGTGAAAGGTGGAGATGAAGATAAGGAGGTGTGTGTGTGTGTGTGTGTGTGTGTGTCTGTGTGCCTACTCAAGATCAGTTTCCAAATTCTAACTTCTAAAACTTAGGAAAGGGGAAAAAACCATAACTGGTCAGGGGTGTGTCCAGAAGGGTGGCACAGGCCCAACCCTGGAATATGATTGGCCACCCCATGTTCCAAGTCAATTAATTGGCTAATCCTCTTATCAAAGGTGAGACTTAAGTTGAAATCTATTTCTGGCTGTTTTCAATGGGCTGCTGACAGTTTTCAGCACGTGATTAGTCTGACAGCTCAGAGGGGAATCTCGTCGACTAAGAAACCTTTATTGCTATAATATTAGGTCGATTTAATCGTATGCTTTAATTGTAATACACACCAGCAGTCATGAAGCCACAAACAAAAATGAACGTTTGTTTTTGAATTGATGACCATTTTCTGTCCCATCCAAACCTATGCATGGCGGGAAAAAAACACCTTTTTTATGTAGCAGGCCGAAGTTTATTGCCTGAAGATTGCAGCGGACCCCCCCCTCCCCCCAGGGCATAATTATGGCTATCAAAGCAAAACTAATGGGCAAGGTATCAAATTGCAAATGATCAATCAAGGCCATATGCTTAGCGTGAAGGTCAAAATGTCAAGCAGTGTAACATCTTGTCATATGTGTGTCTCCACGGCATGCGCACACACCCCAACATGGCACACTGTAGCCTCTGTGTGCGTGTAGAGATCTTTTCCAATTGCATGATTCATATTCATGCACACACACACACACACACACACACACACACACTCGCCTCCACCCTGCTGCATCTTAAGTGTGACAATTAGTAATCCATCACTGCTGCTTACAGTCCGGGTGGTGTAGATGTGGAGAGGGCGAGCTAGGGGGGGGGGGAGGTTGAAGATTCAATGTAAGGGGACAAATAAAAACAGGGTGAGAGGACAGCAGGGACAAACAAGTGCTTTTCGCGTGCAACCTCACCACTGTGCGAGTCCTGTTCGCTTGTTTTGAGTTGTCTGAACAGCACGACAAAGATTGGGAGTCGTTTCTGCTCTGGCATGCCAAATCAGGAGTTTGTGCTCCATGCACATGCATATTAATGCACGTGGGTGTGCGCATGTAGGCGTGTGTGATGTTGAGGAAATAAGAGAGAAGAGCTGGCGGGAAGATTCAGCGAGAAAGGAACAATGACAAATGCAAGGATGGAAAAAAAATAAGAGGAGAGATAAAGGAATAGATGAAAAGGGAGGTACACTAGATGGCACTGTTGTGTGGTGCAATTTCATCTCTCTGTCCTCTATTCTCGCCTCCCTTTTCTAGGTCTCTGTTTCTATCTCATGCTCCTCTCCCCCCCTCCCTCCTTCTTTTTTTTTGTTTCATCTTTACCTCCCTCTCTTTTCTATGCGCAGCATGTGTGATGGAGCCAGTTATACAGCTGGGAGTTAAACACACTGGCGTGTATGGTTGGTCGAAGCTAGGTGCTTGAGAATCCCAGGAACCTTATCCTCGGACAGTAACTGGTAAAACAGGTTTAATTGACTGCCACCTGAAACTCACACACACACACACACCTCAAATTTGTATGTGCATAAACATTTATGAATCATTGGAAAACACTATGTGGGCATGAAAGATCTTTCAGGGCAGCGGAAAGGTGAATGACAGAGGTTGATGAGTGCATAAATAATGCGCACTAATTAGATTGAGACGAGCAGAAGAGGATGCAGGAAAGTGGGCGAGCTGTCATCGTGAAGTGGAAGTCAAGCTTAGGTGGGTGATAAGTGCAGAGAGGAGGGATAAAGGGCGATGGATCACTGATGTCGGGATTAACTGTTTACTTGAGGAGCTGTGAGCACATGAATGCTAAGGCTAATCAGCCAGCTTGCAGACCTTAAGATCTGACTCTGAAGCCAGGGTTTTTAATGTAACACAGGAGGCAACAAGCATCAAATAAATACATACTGGTCAGTGACATTGGGTTTTCTGGGAATTTATCTCAAAGAAGCAGAATACAAACTGCAAACAAAGAAAGCAAAGGCTTTAAAGCAATCAAACATGTATTTCAAACTGAGCGCCAATCAGATAGCAGGCCATGGCTTCTAATTAAGCTGCGTGATTTCTCTGCTGATCGGATGTTGGAGGCACGATAAACAAGACGAAAAATGAAAAAAAAAGAACCATCCACTAAGTGAAATGTCAAGGTGGTTCATTTGCAAAAGCAAATTAGACAAAAGTGTGTTGGCTGTGGCCAGAGTCTTGTCTTGTCAACACACAAGGCAGGCAACTGCTAGACAAACTTTAAACCACAGCATTGCCTCACAATGTGCACATTTTGCAATGACAGTCGGAAACCTTCCTAATGTGGCCCCATCTGACAGCACTCACTCACAATGCCCTGCTAAGTGTTGTGTGCATTATTGCTGTGAAATTAATAATGGACGCTGGTTGAAGGGGCCCCCAATGAATGTCTGCTTCGGGCCCCAACAGACCCAAAGAAGCGAACCTCTTCCATCAAAGTGTGAATGGGTTCTTAGAACGATAAAAAAGTTCCTGCGTTCCGAAAAACGCCTATTTTAATGCCTTATTGGATCATTCTAAAGCTATTTAAAGAGGCAATAGGTGGTGTATACACCCCTTTGGGGAACCATAAATATTTATACTGCCTTTAAAACTCAGCAGGAAGGATGGGTAGAGCTGGGGTTGACCCATACTTCACGCTTGATCGTACACTTTCGGCTGCTGTGTGAAATGTTACCGTAACGCATCGATTTTGTTTGCATCTTATGGTTGATTATTTCTTCCACTTTCTCTGCCTGAGAAAAGAGGCTTTACAGGACTTCAGCCACCCCATTCCCTTGAAACCCCTCTAGATCATCCATCCATTTACACCTGCATTCATCTCGAGCTCTCGGATCCTCTCTGGGACTCTATCATTTCTGATAGGGGATAAGGGCTGCACAGGAACCCTCGGCGACAAAAGCAGAGTCGTCCTTTGGCAAACTGTACGTCTAGACACCTAATTCAAATATGACCATGTGAGTGATGGCTCTGCCTGTGGATGAGATTGAGTGCAGGGGAGTTTCTTCTTTCTTCTCCTTTCTGCACTCCAGAGAGCCAAAATTGAGGTATAAGCTCTGTGACAGATCCAGATAGCAGGACGAGATACTGTCAGCGCTCACTTCTGGCAGAAATCCATAGCTCAATATGTTTTTTTTTCCCCCTTGTTGATTCCAGATTATTTTCCTGAGATGATAATTATCATTGAACTGGCTGCCGTCCTCAAACCTTTTTGAACTCCTTCCCTCGCTTGCTCCCTGCATCCACCCTCCCGCCACTCACTCTGCAGTGCCAAGTAAATTATCAGATTGTTCACAACTTGTAACGCAAACCTTCCCCCTCCACCCTCAATCCACCCACAGCTTTACCACATCGCCCTTAATGGAAGTATCTGAAAAAATAGTCATGAATGTTTAAAGAACACTACCAACAACCTGTTTTCACTTGCTATCTGTGCAGCGGGCGAATGAGACTGAAAGTCAGTTTTATCTCAAGAACCGGTCGCTATTTATATGTTTTCTTTTCTTGACTTGGGGGATTCCGGCCCTAGGGGCAAAACCTGTGTGGGAAAACTTGTGCTGCATTTGAAAGCAGCAGTGAGACGGGAGGTTTTGAGTGCTTACAAGGTACTAGGACAACTAGGAAACTATGTGCAATGTGGAAAATGCTACTTCTACTCCTGTTTAGGGTTTAAAAGAGGCACGCTCTAAAGATGGTAACAATCAGCAGGGGGGAAAAAAACAAACACTCAAAACAGCTGAAAATGTTATTCATTGACACCCAACAAGAGATCGCACATTCCGAATTGTTATTTTACAAGAAAAAGCCACAAATATTCTTCGGGAAAGATCTGAATGACCTAAATAAAAAAAAATCTCTCTCTTTTTTTAAGCAGAACAAAGATGATGATACAAAAATCTATGCCATGGAATCTTAGAAAACGTGGGTTTTCTGTACCTCTAATGTAAGCACAGTGAGCAGGGGTGTGTCCAGAGGGCTTCCTCGAGGTTGCATGGCCCCCTAATGAATCTGACTGGCCACTCCTGGTGCCGGCAACAATTGGCTACTTGCCTTGTCAGCAATGACATGTATATTTTGACAGATTATGATTATGTCAAATCAAAGGCCATAACTTATTCCGACCTTACCTAATCATTCCCGACTACCAAAAACTCAACTGTAATCCAGACTTTTTAAGGGCATCGACTTTGAAAACTCGGTCAGTATGCGCTCTGGAAATCAAGGCTCTGAGTATACAGTACAACACAGTTATAAGTATGTAAAGAAATTACGAGCTTTAAAACCCTGGACCGTCCCTGTAAATTGTTGTATTTCCCTGTGGAAGTACATCGCTGCCTTCTACACGGAAAGCAAACCTTAGTTCATTTTACTCAGTGCCTCAAAGTACCTGAGTGTTGTTTCCTATTTTTACCCCCCCCATTTATTTCCTTTCATGGCGCTTGCTTACTTGCTCCCATGGCTCTGTTCAAAGCTTTCCTGCCAGTGAAAAATGCCTGGTGGACACATTGCTTTAGAAAAACAATGGAGAGCTATGTCAATGCAACAGCCAAGGCCCCCTTCTAAAGTAACACATTGACAAATGAACTGTACAAAATAGTTCATGTAAAAGACAAGTTGCCACCAAAGGAACATTTAAACCAAGACACAGACACATTTTGAGACTATCTACTCTTAATGTAGTCACATCATTTTACAAACCATTGCTTGGACCACCAAAATGCTGAGTTCAAGAAATAACGGTGATGAATGACGGTTGGAGGGAACTCCAATTGATTTCCTCCTAGGGTCCCAACAGACTGTAGAATCACCACTGAACAGGGGCGCGTCGAGACTTATTAGACTGGGATAGTTCACCTCGGGCACTGACTTATGCAGGGGTAGCATTGAGTTTGTGGGCACACACATGCAAATTAATTAAAGTGTTTTCTCTTTTCTATCTCCACTAATGATATGTACTTAAGTAACATACTCATCGTCTTTGCTTAATCCTCTAGAGACTCAAAAACAAAGATGTATGTGCAAACTTACATATTAAAGTTCTTAGAAAATAGCATGCAAACTCTTGCACACTGTCTAACTAGAAAAAAATGTCTTCAGTGGCAAGTAAGTCCATTGCATGTTTGACACAAGTAAAAACAACCAGGAGCCTGTTTAAGCCAGAATAATTGATTTTGACTTAAGCCCAGCCTCTCATGAGGCAAATAGCCAATCGTACGTTTGGATTTTGGTGTTGAACCTGGGGTGGCCAGTCAGATGTCAAGGGGGGGCCTATGCCACCCCTCTGGACACATCCCTGCCTGTTAACAGCAACTTTTACAAAAGAAAGCCTACCAGTGTTACTGAATGCGACTAACACTGCGCAGCATGATCTTTGAAATTTGAAGTGAAGGAAGATGGAAGCTTTCAGTAACAAAATCTAAACCCAAGTTGTCACCTGGACACTCGCGTGACCAGCAGTCCGTCTAGACTGTCCCAATGTGTTTGGATCACCACAAAACATAGAAAAAAACAATTACAAGCAGGGTTCAAAATAAGGACAGTCTGTTTATTTTGGCTCAGAGATTACTGGCTTGATGTCCAGCCCTCCTGTTGGCCTGTCTGAGACCATAAATCTGTAAAATATGCCTCCCCTAGCTTACAAGAATGTCCATCCAACTTGACACTTAAACACACAGCTGAGATGAACAGAAAGCTACTGGACCTTAAAAGACCATATTGCACTATGGTAGATTACTCAGGAGGCAGACTGTCGGCACAAACAAAACATTAAATGTCAGTGTAGCATAAGAGTCATAACATGTTGGCCATTTAAATAGGGTCGATTTTCACCACAGGACTATTGCTATCTCGTGAAATGTTCATGTTGATGTTTGGATGAGCTTTACCTGGGGATATGTTATTGAGACATACTAAAGCAGCGTCTTGTGCTCGGATGCACTTCCAGAGATAAGACTTCATGGAATTGCAAATGTTAAACTGAGACACTGGAAGAAAAAAAAAAGATATAGCACTAGCTCAGGGGCAGTTTTCCTCTGGAACATGCTTATTACTCATTCATTTTTCCATGTTGCTGGCATAAATCATATATATTTGGAATGGCTCCTTCCTGAGCTCTTTTTTTTTAAATGCTAAAGCTGTCGACTTAAATTTACAATCCTTTCTGAATTCAGTTGCAGTGGTGGAAAAAGTAATTTTTACATGACTAACTGTACATGTGGTAAAAGTAGAAGCACTTAATTGAATTCTTTAGTGAAGTAAAAGTCAAAGGTATAGGATCTAACTTTCATTTAGCATGAAGGTAACTTTCAGTCTTCTGTTTTCTGTACAAAATCTGACCCAACTACACCAATTGAAGGCTCAATTAAATTAAGCCATAGTTGAAGGTGTAATATTCAATATTCATTCATTTTTTCCTTCATTTGACCTCCCTAACTATTTTCATTTTGTTAGTTTCCTTTATTTAAAAAAGTCTTTAATAATGCTCAACCATGTGAAACAAAAATGATCAAATAACCCCCAGTGGCCAAATCAGTACATCGTTCTTCTTTGCTGATCTTGTCCATGTCTTTGAAACAATTCATCTCATCCTGCTGTCTTTTTACAGTCAATCACATCACTTTGTTCCTTTGTTTTTGAAACACCTACCACCTGCCAACAGACAGACGCATGAAAATGTACAATTTTGAAATTGCCAATTGTGTTGCTGAAAGTCTCACTTGATTTTCTAGGTCATTCAGAAGCCTCACAGTTCATTTTTGGTCTATTTTGTTACCAGTTAAAAACATCCACAGCTGTATTAAAGTTGAAGTCCTAACCTGCTTTGTGCTTGAAGGAGTGGACATTTTGAATAAGAAAAGAAGGGTAAGAAACACGTGTGTAATAGTCTTAAAAAAGCAGAAATATTTGAACTTATTTGTGTTCCTGCCTTTACTAATGTTCCCTTTTTCCTCTTCCTTCCTCCCTCCCTAACAGGATAAATACTCCTTTCTCTCCTCAGACATGTAAGTAGCCCTCCTTGGTCACCCAGGGTCAGTCCCGTTTGTTGATTTAATCCTTGTCTGATGTTGTCTCAGCTCGTTGCCGGGGCTCAAATGACTGCAGCGGCAGGCTGAGCAGGGTCCTCTCTCTCTTCCCCTTTCTTGGCTGTCTTTCTGATAACACCTCTCCTCAGAGCCCCCTCCACTCCCGATCTGATTTGAAAGCTGATGAGAAGCAGCCTCGGCAAGGTACTCGTGTTTACCGGGGGGGAAAAGTTTAAGCTCTGGGTGTCCAGCTGGGCGGAGAGGGATGAAGAGAGGCGAGGTTCACGGAGCAGAAGAGGACAGTTGAACTGTTGCGCTGACGCTGAGAATTATTTGTGAAAGGAACTTCCAGTCAAACGGAAACAGTGCAACATCCAGCACAAACACAGAGTTCTCTTAGTCCAATTGAAGCAGCAAAAACATAAATGCACCACTTACATTCTGTGCATGCCATGAATGATTTCTTTATGTTAAATGGCTGATGCATGGTTCTCTGTCTCGCAGCATCCTCGCATAATTTAACTATAGCTTCCATTACTGATGCACGTTAGCATCATGTGCTAACTTTTATCGTTTGAGGGCATTAAGCACATTACACTTGACATTTAATGTTCAGACTATTTCATGGGAGCCCAACAAGGACAGATCTTGAGAACGTAACTTGTCACTGGAGAACCAGTGTGTAAATGACATGCTTCGACTTCGAGGAATATGAGGTAGGAAGTCATGATTGACAGGTGGGCGCGATGCAACGGTTCGCAAAGAGGTTACCGGCTTCTCACAAATGTTTGTGAGCCTGAATGATGAGGTGCGGTTGTTACTTCAATCCTTAAACTGCAAATCAAGTTAATTTCAAGAAAAAGTTGACTGAGAATCATGCCAATTTGACGTTCTCTTGGGAGTCCGCCATTGTTGTTGCAGTCCATGTACTAATGCATGGCTATGGACAGAAACTGTGATTTGTGTGTGTGAAATGTCTTAGTTTTCAAAGGAACTGCATATTTGCAGTTTTACACAACGACGGAGACAGTGCCATTTGGTGACATTTAAGCAGTCGAAGTGCGGAAACGGTAACTGTTTGTTGCTTTCTAAACAAGGCTAAAATGTTAGCATATAAAATAATAGCTATTTGGGAGCCAAATAAGCAGTCTCTTACTCTCTGAGCTGAGCCAAAAGATTTGGATCATTAAAATGAGGCACAATTCCCCAAACTACCACTTTGAGCCTCCGTAGTTGTTTTTCTTTCAGGCACTATGGCACAGTTTCTGAATTCGACTGAATTTGTAAACTCAATTTTGGACTTTACTTGAACTTTTTAGCAACTGGGAGCAGAGCAGTGCAAGTGCAGCCCAATGCCGCCGGCCCGAGGAGCGACCCCACCAGAGGAGAGAGATTAAAACAAACGTCCTTCATGGGATCTCAGCAGTTAAAAAACAAACAACAACAACAAAACCCAAAAAAAACAGAGGACTGCGTTAATCATTCATTCCCTAAATCAGGATTTCATAGGCTTGTCTGAGGATCCAATCTGGTTACCGTTACAACCACAGATGCATGGAAATTTATTAAAACGACAATATTCCTTTAACTTGAATCCCAGTTGACACTGTTCTTCGAGACTGCATGAGGCGAAGCAAACGCACACTCATGCATGTACATGTATATTAATACACGGGTGTGTTAAAAGAGAGCTCGTGAGTAAGTGAATGAGTGCGTGCATCTCTTCATTTTGGTAATGGAAATGCTGGGAAGCCTTTGCCACTGGTAATGGAATGAGAACATATGTATAATTTAAGGCTCTGCAACAGTCTCCCAAAGGAGCCAGAGCGTGCACACACACACAGTAGTGAACACACATATACACAAGCAGCTTAATCACCGGCAGTGTTTCTTCATTGGAGTGAGTGAAAGTGGCACTAATACGGCGCTGTAGTTTTAGCTCTCTTAAAGTCCCACCAAATATCCCTCTCTTCTTATTATTCTGCCAGTTGGCCTAGATGAGTCAAGACTACATTGCGATAATGTGGAGCTTAAAAAAGACACAGCTGAAGCAGAGTTCAGCTTCCTGAACGAGGAAAAAAAAGCAAGAAGGCTTACGGTTAGGAAAAAAAAAAATTCCCGTAGTCCTATTGATCAGGAAGTGAGACCATACGAATGTTTCAACACCTGGGATTTGGGTTACAGAGGCTTTGGCACCGTTCTCGCTTTAACATTTGTTGGCAGGGGCAGAGTGTGTGAGTGTGCGAAACAGCAAGGTTTCATCAAGACCTTTATCCCCCAAAATGTCAGTGATGCCTCCTGGCTTCAAGCTGCAGTGCTGTGAGTGTGAGTGGGTGTGAATCTTCCTCTTCTTGCTGCTTTCTTCTGAAGATTTTCTTTTCTTCTTCTTGAATAATGTGGGAATCCTCTTTCACTTTGGCTTCTCGATATATTCATTCAGAATCCCTACATGTACAGCATCACAGGAGAGAACGCGTCCCCATGCTATCGCCGGAATTAGCGGTGACAAAACTGGCTGACACGTTAGCGAAACTAAAAAAACAGCACGACACAGAGATTAAAAGGACCTACATGTCGTGACAGGCGTTTTCTGAGTAGTAGTGAACATGTGAACTACTCAAGCTGCTTATTGCAGTCTGTCACAAGATGTTCATCCCATCTTGTATACGATTCATGAGGTGGAATGTCCCGTACGATGCTAATGTCCATATAGTTTGTGCATGCAGCGGTCCGGCAGCGCCATCTTTATTGAATCGCGCCCTATCCTGCAGTTGCACACACATCACAGAAGAACTGCAAAATCACGCGCCCAAAGAAACATTTACTTTTCTTCGTTTTTCTTTATCTACTTTTGTTTGGTGCCCAGAGTCTGCATGTTATGTTTTATGTTGAAATTGATTGGAAGCGCTGATTGCTTGCTTGTCAACTCGAAGCCAGATAAGGAAACGAGCCTCGGGTGGGGTAAGAAGTATCCGGGGAAGCCTTTGCACATGGGGCGCTGCAGCGACTGCTAAGCTATTGGCAGCCCCCAACATGACTTTAAAACACACAAGTGCTCAACTAGCTACAGTGTGTCAGTAAAGTGTGACCGATATATTTAAGCCCCTGCAAAAAAAAATAAAAAAATAAAAAATCAGCCCATTTAAACTGCTGCAGGAAATATTCATGATAATTAATAACGGCATTGCAGTTTCATCACAGGGAAGGATAGAAAGTTGAAATTGGAGGCATCAAATATTTCAGCTGTCTGTGCATGAATGCAACATAATGATATAAAATCGAGCCCCTCAAACCGAGTCAAAATTATTTCCATGATTTCATGACATGAATAAAATGTGTGTACCGAATGCGGATGCTCCTCGTGGCCTTTAATTGGTATTTGCCAAAGGACATTTCAAAACACATTTGACGGTTATATCATTAACATCCCTCCTGTTTGTGTATGCAATTTGATTTGTACCATCAAGCTGTAATTTAACACATCCTCTCTGTGTGCGCGTGTGTGAAAGGGAGATAGAGCATGTGCAAAATGACGCAGGCCGCCAAGCGATGAGTCAGGACATCATTATAACTGCACAGCATTGTAGAAGAACATCCCCCCCCCCCCCCAAACAGCTCCATTGTGTCTCCTGCTTGACAGGCCGTTCACATTCCCAACAACTGTCTGCAAAAAAAGGGGCCACGTGTTGCGGTGTTTATCATCTCTCCCAATCCCCATCCCCCCCATCCCCCCCCCCCCCATTGTGAGAGTTTGAGAATGCAATCATCACAGCAGTTTCAAATGGAGGGGGAGACAATTTTGGGAGGCGAGAGGAAGTGGGGGGGAGGAGTGCACTGTCCCTGGCATGTTTATAGAGAGCTCTGGCAGACAGCGGCAGGGAAATGAAGGAGAAGGACAGGAGGGGTGAAGAGGGGAGTGAAGGGATAAATAAGAAGACACAGGAAGAGAGGGACAAATATGGAGAACAAGTGAAGAGATGCGGGGGGGGGGGGAAGAGCGCAAGGAATTGATGGATGAAGTTGGGGGAGGACCGGAGGGGAGAGAGCGTCTTCTCCACTCAGCCATGGCAACCCTGGCGATGTCATTTCCTTCTGGCTCGTGCTACTTGTGCTAACAGACCCCCCTTTTCCTCACCCCTCCTACACACACTTCACCCGCACTCATACATTCATACAAACAGACACACACTCCCTTTCTCATTCTATTAATCTCCACTCCCTCCCTGCACTCCGCGTTAGCATGGACTCCCCCTGGAGACTGATTACGCCGGTTTCTGCTTGTATACGTGTCCGCACAACAATGTGTGTGTATGTGTGTTCTCTATCTCCAGTCTTCTATTTCTCCCATTTGTTTCCCCCCGTGCTCAGGGCAGACACTTGCTGTAATAAAGTAAATGAGTTTGGGAAATGGCGAGACTCAAGGTGATATTTCAGCGAGCAACTCCCCAGCAACAACAGCGTGGAGGAGGAGGAGGAGGAGGAGGAGGAGGAGGAGGAGGAGGAGGCAGGCGTGCAGCTGAGCGTCTGAATGAGACGTCTGAGTGTGTGCGCTCATGTCTTATGTGCACGGCGTGTGTTTGCACAAGCGTTTGAGTGAAACGACAGACATCAGGGTTATCTTGACTTGATTTTGAGAGAGCAAAAAATGAATAAGAACCCTCTAAATTGTCCAATATGGCGGCTTGGTCCAGTGGGCCTTTGGTTTAAATCAAGGGACTGACATGTTTGCTTCAGTTTTGCACTTGCAATGTAAAAATAAACGTGAAGAAAAACATTTCAGAATAAAGGGCAGATAAAGTCAACTTATGCTTTTTTGAATCATCATCATCATCTTTGGCAACGCAACATTTGTCAAGATGTTGACATCATGCCACAAACAAAGTCTGGACATGTTTAGGTCCCTTAAAGGAACACGAGAACTTTTAGACCTTAGAATGGTTGTTTTAAAGGTTGATAACACAATTATTGTCAACAGGAAGAATGATGTCACTCTCATGTCCAGAGCGCGGCCCGCTCGCCCGTTTACTTCACGATGCAACTTCTGCAGCTAGTCATCTTGTGAGTAGTGTGTACGGCTTTAAAGCACTTTTTCACACACCAGCCGTCAGTTATAAAAACAAAAAGTTCTCTTGTTGATACAATGAGGCTAAGAGAACACTGACGGATGAAGCTAACTGCTATTTCCCACATACTCCATGCACGCCGCAGTCCGTGACTTGCAACTCAAGTGAATGCTTCTGTGTCCACCGTTAGCGCTGCAGTCCGTCTCCATCGTGTGCTAGCACCACCACCATGTTCTGATTGGTCTTTGAACATGTTGTGATTCGGTTTCTGGTGGTCAAAAACATACTTTAGAGGAAGAAGAACTTGCAACAGTTTATGGACTACTTTTACTTTCACTGAAAATTCGCAGCATGAGTTGGAAGTGAGATAAATTTGATTGGCTCCGTAATTGATTCCTTTTTCAGTGAGCTTGCTTCCCAATTGGCTATCGTTCCAAATGACAATGCACGCACGGCTGCACCTGGATCATAAATATCCTTGTGAAGCACTTTGATAGTAAATTGTATTTGTCTGAAATGTGGTGTTTGAATAAAGTTTGACTGATTGAATAAGAGTCTCATTTTATCTACCACATATGCCCAGATGGGGAGTGAAGAGTCTCTAGGCCGAGACGAAGTCAAAGAATAATACCATAAAGAGCCATCAACTGTATCCAGCGCTCGTACTTTTGAGTGTGAAATTGTTGCACTGCCTCTTTAAGAACTACTTCTTTCCTCTGAACTTAAGTTTAATATTTCAAAGTTAAATTGGATTTGGTGATGGCATTCCTGGTTTGGACCTTTTATTACAAAACATGGATCACAAATTGGTTTTTAATGCTTCTATCATGATCATTATGCTCTCAGTGGACTCCAGCATTTGAATGCCCTGAAGTGCTATTAAACAGCGCCTTCCTTTTCTAATTATAGGCTTTTGACAATTGAAGACTCAATAAAGCATGAACATCACTCCATTAACCATCTTTTTTTTTTCTCACAAACATATTTATGTAAAAATGTGAGTGATATGTCTGAAATAAGAGATCGAGTCACTTCCTGTTGTGAGGTTGAAATATTTAGTGAAATGCACAAGTATACTAAACCCAACATAGGCTTTACGTGTTTCAATAACAGTTTTAAATTGGTAACGTGAATGCTGGTGTTTTCATAAAAGCCCGACCGATATATCAGCCAGACGATAACATTGGCCGATATTAGCATATCCAGTGACTATTGGTATCGGCTTTTTTTTTTCTTCCAGATATAAACTGATATTTGTCGATTTACTCGCTCACCAGTCAAAAAGCTTTTAATTTGAGTGACATCGTATGATACTAGCAGTTCTTTCACCAGCAGGGGGCGCTTACAGGATTACAACACACATCACTCTCCAGTGTCAAGAGGTTACCTTCCAGTTGAGCAGCCATCTTTTCTTCAGTATATATCTTCTCTGTACGTACACTAACCACTAGGCACATTATTACATTGTTTATTAAACGTAGGCTTTTGCTCTTCCCCATCTCACTTTCCAGAATGAATTGAATTGAATATGTCAAATTGATTATTTAATGTACGTGAAGTAAAGCCATTCAAGTACTTCAAGGATTCCAGATGTAGTTTTTAAGAACCCTGCTCACTGCAGACACAAGGAGGAGGATACACTGTAGATAATTCAACAGTGTGTTAAAGATAAGGAAACGAGCAGTAACAATGGGAAAACCTAGTGGAAATACCTTTGGGGTAATCGCTGTCTCTGCAGCATTAATGAGCGTACTTTTGTTCACATTTTCTAACTTGACAGCAGTACCTGTGGCTGAAACCTCATCCTCTTCTTCTTGTTTTAACCACTAAACAGAAGAGCCTGTCATGTGTCCCCTTGTGTGTGTTGCTAAATATTATGTCATGATTTGTGTTTTCCGGTTTTTTTTTTTGGACCCCCGGCTGCTCCGGCTGACAAGCTCTTGCAAAGAATGGTGCTCAGAATTCCTTCCTCCCCCTACAGGGGGGCCGGTTGGCTTCAGCCGACCGTTTCCATGAGTCCCGCGTCTCCTCCTGTTGCCGTCACAGTCTCTCTTACTTACTTTCTCACTCGCTGCCGAAAACCAAAAAAAAAGAAAAGAAAAACCCAACCTAACACAAGCCCTAATACCTCTGCGAACACGCGATTCTGCAGCTCACAAATAATCTCCTCGTGACACGCAAGCACAAAACAAAACAACAAAATAACCAGCCGACGCACGGAATCTCTCTCTCTGCTGTTTATTTGCAGCCCTGCTTTTGTCGCCTGTTGCTTTTAATGGAAATGCAGCCAAATGCATGAACGAACGAACAAACAAACAATCCCAATGCATCGGGTAATGACCTTTATTTAGCGTGCACTTGAACATCCCTGCTTGAGCAACGTTGCACTCACTTGTGTATGCACCCACACAGACACGAAAACAGACAGGCTCTCTGACATTTAGCATGATGAAACGACAGGAGGGAAGGCGATGTGAAGCACAGTTTTTGCCCCCCCCCCCCCCCCCCCACCCGCTCACCGCATTGGAGGCCTAGTTTGTGATATGGAGTGACACATCACGCAGCTCCGTTAGGTATGCAATTTGTAAAGATTAGGTCGTGATTTGGGTGAAACCTGAGGGTGGAGAGGATGAGAAGTGGAGAGGAAGAGAGAGAATTAAGGGACCGTAGGGGGAGAGAGAGAGAGAGAGAGAGAGACGGATACGGAGGAGGGATCATTATTTGGTGTGTCCGACAGTGAGGCAGGCTGCCTGTATGTGTTCTCTGGGCATGCAGCATCCACCGCTTCCTTTAAAGTCCTTTTCAATAATGTAAATGTCCCTCACCGGCGGGGCCGTCTCCGCTCTGTGCTTAATTGTTTCTGTCCTGTTTTGCCTGCGACTCTCGGCGTTTGTTTTTCCCCGTGTTGTGTTTCTCTTCTTCTTTTTTTTTTGCATAGCCGCTGCATTTGTGTAGAATTCTGTCTGGACGTTTGAAGGAGACGAAGTAAATGAGAATAAATGACAAACAGCAGGAGAGGTATGTGAATGCAGCTCGGGGGCCAGGACGGGAGCAAGCGTAAATGAGGGGACGATGGAGAAATCTGAAACAGACACAGGAGAAGTGTACTGACAGGGGGGGGGGGGGGGCAAAGAAGCTAGGGGAGTAAAGGAAAAGAAAACAGCTGGAATTTGAACAGGAACACATATACATATATAAATATATACAGTTGTGCTCATAAGTATTCATACCCATACTAAAATTAACAAATTCTCAATTATTTTCTACAATTAAGCTTGGATGTTGCGGATACACATATACTAAGGGAGACACAGTTGTTACACAACAATCTAGAACAAATTTTAATTGGGCTGATGAGGATTATGTCATTTGTTATAGTATTTCTATTTTCACCCCTGTTCAAATGTATTCATACCCTTGTCCTTCTGAAGTACAAAGGTAAATATTTTTCCTGGTTCAGGTACTTTTTCACTCCATAGGTGTGTCCAATTAATTAATTAACAATTGAAAGTGAAGATTGGTTGCCAGAAAGTTCACTGGCCCTATAAATTAAGGAGTATTGGTGAGACCACTGTCAGTTCATCATCAATGCCAGACTCGACACCATGGTCAAGCAGAAAGAACTGAGTGAGGACCTAAGATCGCGTATTGTGGAGGCGCACAAGGAAGGTTTGGGTTACAAAGCAATATCCAAGCGTTTTCAAGTCCATGCAGCCACAGTCCAGAGTATTGTTAAGAAGTTTAAGGCATTCCACACAGTGAAGAACCTTAAAAGACCTGGAAGGAAGCCCAAAGTGTCAGACAGACTTGCCAGAAAATTGGTTCGGGCCGCCACCATCAACCCACGAATCACCACCAAGGAGATGTTGCAGGGTGTCAGTGACGAAGGAACCAGTATCTCCAGACAAACACTCCTGAGGACGTTGAACAGGGCAGGACTCCATGGACGCCGACCACGGAAGACTCCATTGCTCAAGCCTAACCATACAAGATCGCGTCTTGACTTTGCCAAAAGTCACTTGAATGAAGAAGAGGCCTTTTGGTTGTCGGTTCTGTGGTCAGATGAGGTAAAGATAGAGCTCTTTGGGCACAGAGATGTCGCTTATGTTTGGTGAAAGAAGGGTGAAGCTTTCAAACCAAAGAACACAGTGCCAACTGTCAAGCATGGAGGAGGAAGCATAATGCTGTGGGGCTGTTTCTCAGCGAGTGGGACCGGTAACCTCGTTAAGGTGGATGGCATCATGAGGAAGGAACAGTACATCAGTACCCTCCAAGAGAACATCCGACAGTCAGCGGCAAAGCTTGGTCTGGGGCCACAGTGGATCTTCCAGCAGGATAATGACCCCAAACATACCGCCAAAATGGTCAAGAAATGGTTTGAGGACAACACAGTCAATGTTTTGAAATGGCCAAGCCAAAGCCCCGACCTCAACCCTATTGAAAATCTGTGGAGGCAACTTAAGATGAAGGTCAGAACAAGAAAACCAACCAATTTGCAGGACCTGGAGAGAATTTCAAAGGAGGAGTGGGCCAAAATCCCAGTGGAAACATGCCGGAACCTCATAGTAAACTACAGGAGACGTCTTGAATCTGTAATAGCAAATAAAGGCTATGCCATTGATTATTAAATCATGTTTGAAAGAGGGGTATGAATACTTCTGAACATGACATTTTTTGCTAATTTGTTAAATAAAGCTGAAATAAGTATGAAATTTGTCAGCAAGACATGTGTCATATTTGTGAAAGCCTATTTCAACCTTTTTATGTAATTAGTTGGAGAATAAATGACTTTTGCAAAGAAATACACAAGCAATATCAAAACGATGCAAGGGGTATGAATACTTATGAGCACAACTGTATATATCTCCCCCCCCCCCCACGTCTCCATCCTAACGCACACTACAACACCACACAAACCCAGGCTAAGACAGGACCTCCCTGCGGGTTGTTAGCCATGCTTGCAGAAATGCAGCTTCATTTCTGTTGACAGCCGGAAGAAAATAATTGGCCGATAACAACTCATCAGAATGCAGGCGATATGTATGATTTTCTCAGCCAGTTGTATCTGAGACAATCAGCAGCGGTGTAAACAAACTGAATGGAGGGATTGTTTCATTTCTGTCAAGGCACCGTCAAGGAGTAAAGTTTGGATTTGCCTACACGCACGCATTGATTTGATAGATTTGTTGTTGTTGTCGTCCGGATGATTTTTATTGTGTCGGCGGAGGGGGGGCTCGACAAAGAAGCCATGTCCAGCAGTCCTCCTATGTTTTCAACGCCACTTTAAAGCACTCGTGTCTCATAGATAGTAACAGAAAACACCCAAGAAATGAGCCAAACTTAAAGAAACTACAAAGAAATGTAAAAATTAAAAAAGAGAGATACAAGTATCTGTCAAAAAAAACTGTCAGTTCACAGTTGAACAAGTCCTTAATATATGGGTTGGTCACGTTGCCATGATAACTGCTTACATTTTGGAGCACAACTTTCACAGTTGGCAGAGTGTTGGGGTGACTCATGGTTAACTACGAGAAGAAAAAAAAAACACTTACAAGAGGTGGATGTTTTTTCTTTTTTTTCCAGGAAGTATGGCGAAGCAAATTGTTCCATCGAGGGATCTCACCTGAGCATATCAAGTTCTCGACTCGACTTCTTGACTTTTTTTAAGGATGTAATTTAAGCTCATTCGACAAGGTCAAATCTGTCAGAGGGAGGAAATTAGCACTCCAGCCTGGCCTGAAGAGTCACATTGGATGAGTGTGATTTATATTTCTTCTCAACTCCCACTAATAGGAGATGATGCAGCGTGGTATCACTTCACCAAAAAAGGGTTTAATCATCAAGTGTGGATCTGAATTTCAGACTTAAGGGAAGGGCTTAATGTCAAGTAAATGTTAAAGAGGAAAAAAAAAAATATTGTTGCTGTGGGAAAAAAAGAAAACTCCCCATGACAATGGTGATTATCTTTCCGCCATTTTTAAAGGTGTACTCTTTTGGAAAGGGGACCTCGGCTGCGACAGCCTGCTGGCTTGTCAACAGTTTGAAGAGTATTCAAGTGACAGTGTGAGTAAATTATAGTCAATTGATGAGCTGGAAGGAAATCGTGTGTGTATGCAAGCAGAGGAAAACCCTCGCTGTTTCATTGTGGTCTTTTCCCATCACAACGACTTTGAGCTTCAAAAGAAAAAGTCTGCAGATGCAGATAAAGAGAAGTTACGTCTCCATCACTGAATGATTTTCAGTCCATTTATTATCCTACACTGGCGTCAGTGAAAACCACGTGAGCCTCTGCCTGAAACCGTTCGCTCCAGCTGCGGTCCCTTCCCAACTCCTCCTCACGTGCCGCGCTTTTTTTCTGATTGGCCAACTCTCTGATAGCCTTCCAGCGGGGCAGAACGCTGCAGGGGCTACCAGTGGAGAGCTGCTAGGAGGAACAGCCAATATAAACAACTCCAGATCTCCTTGGTGGCACAGTTGACCTGGACTAATTTCTTGTCTCTAGGCTGTCCTTGTTTAACAACAAATCCCTCACAGGCAGCAATTTATATTTGGATGGATTCTTGTGGCCAAAGTCATGCAATTTACCCCCCCCCTGTCATCCATATTGTATTTTTGCATTCTATTTTTCTCTCAATGAGGGGCCCCTTGTAGATTAAGTGTCTCATTTAGCTTAAAAATAGCATTCACTGAATCGTCTTAAAGTATAGGAAATGGATTTACACACAGCATGTGGAAGTCGTGTTAGTACATCTTAAAAGGAATACTTTGAAGTGCAATATAAAAATGACAGTGGTGAAAGTCACACAGTTTCACACTATCGAACATGATTTGTATGAGGAAAAAAACATAAAAAGTAAAAAACAACAACAATAACATGATCTGTACGTAAACTGAACTTCAATTACAGAGAGTGCAAGACAACAGTTAAGTTACCAGCCTGCATCTCCCATCAATTAGCTCCATAGTGGTTCCCCTCCCACTCTTTCATGTCTTTTCTCTACCTCTTTCTGTTTTATAATAAGGGCCCGATCGATCTGCAATTTTTGGGTCCGATATTGATTTTAAGGAGAGAAAAATCTGATATGGATGTCTTTGTTAGGACTGCAGAGATAATTACACATGAAGATATGCACATTTATTCTGTTGATCCCTCAAATGCAGTTATCCACTCTTGTGGGAAATACATCAATCGAGGAATATGTACACATTGGCCGATATTGTCAGTCGTGCGATTAATCGGTCAGGCTCTAGTTTTATTACTGACGGCAGACGGGAGAATAAGGCACAGAACGGTGAGTGTCAATGCTGACATTGTGTTGCAAAGAAAATGATGGCGCTCATTTGTTGACGACATAAAAACTAGAAAGTTAAGCGTGCAGATGATGCATTACAGGAGATTTATTCTCTTGGGATTCGCTGCGTCTCACCTACAATAAGTCAGTCAGTAAGTAAGTTCAGGATCACCGTCTTTGCCCTTTCCCTGCATGCTCATAATGATACCTGCACCATGACAAGAGTATTACAACCAGCTACGGTCATTTTTTGACTCATCAGCACACCTGCCGAGCTCGCCTCAACAAACGCAGACGTGCGTGTGTGTGAACTGTCAGGCTGGTGCCGGCTCCTTTGTCTGACTTCGCCGCGCTTGCCTGGCCTCTCACCGAGCTCATTTTCCCCTTCACTCTGTGTGAAGGCCATCTTCAGAGGGAAGACAGAAAGGAGAAATCAGGGGGAAGGATGGTTAAAAGAAAGGAAAAAAAGAAAAAAAAAAGAAACAAAAGACAAGCTGTAAAAAAAAATTAAAAAAAAAGAGACGAAAGAGGAGCTGCAAGAAATAGATATGGAAGAAAAGAGATAAAGAAAAGCCAGAGAGACTTATTTGTAGTTCTCTATACTTTAAACACACATTCGGTTCAAATGATTGAGTGTAGCTGTAATCTTTACAGTCTTGCAGTGGTGCTGAGACTCTCTTAAATGGGAAAACCAGAATATAAACTTTATGGCACTATTTATTGTAAGATGGACACACTCACACACACACACACAGAGGTTGATATCGATCCCCCCCACCCCTCGAGTACACATAATTACAGCCATCTTTTTACAATATGCAATCTTTGGTTAAGGCTTTGTCCGTGCAAAATGTGTAGGCCTCCAAGCAAAACAAAATCAGGGATTGTTGCTGCTTTCTGCTCTGTGTGCTTTCCCAAAACAAAAGCTGTCAAAGCCGGTACATCAGAGGATTTAGGAAGCTGTATAGATGTGTAATGCATCACAACAGGCCCGAGCAAATAAACAAATTGGAGAGAAAAGCGCGGCACAAAGGACTTGCCAGGAACTATTCATCAAAATTCCCACAGGCCTGTTGTCTCTGACCTATACGAACGCCGTCTTCTTCTTTGTACCTTATAGATCTGAGCTGACACCGCTGGCATATAGCCTCGGAGAAATTATAGCTCCACACTGTGCTTCACGACTT
Source organism: Symphodus melops (assembly GCF_947650265.1). Lineage (NCBI taxonomy): Eukaryota > Metazoa > Chordata > Actinopteri > Labriformes > Labridae > Symphodus > Symphodus melops. Next base: position 6,204,367 of record NC_136713.1, read on the forward strand.
TTACCAACCTGTCAGTAATAGCTATTATCTTGTGTGACGGCAGCAGTGTCCTCCGCTCTAAGCCATGGAGAATTTCCAAGATAATTGACCTCTGCTTTTTGAGGTTACATCTTTTACTTCCCCTCTACAATGGTAGCTCATCTCGCCTCGGCGCCACGCACAGGCCGTAACCTATATGAAGATTTGTTCCCATGGTAGCGGAAGGCATTTCGTCGAGTGTTTTATTACTCGTTGGGGGGTGAACAGCGCTCTACATCAGGTCTTCGTCCCTGACAGTGGGCCCTGTCAAAGCGTCCACTTCACCCCTTTACACGCTTACGTATTGTTATTGCTGGCTTGTGGCAAGTGTGTGCGAGGCTTTATGAGGGGCACTTGAGACAAACACTGCTTCAATATGAATTTGAATCCCACAAGAGGAAACATGCTGCTGCTTACTTTACTGCTGTTACAGAATATTTACCTCTGGTGATGTCTCGCGATGCTTCATTTCACCACCTGTGAGTCACTTGAATTGTTCCAGACAAGAAAACTAAAATGAAACCTTGTTCTAGTTCATTTACAAACCAGGAGGGGTAATTATGAAGTCATGCGCACTGACATGCAACTCATTTATTGGACTGTGGCAATGACACTGCGTCAACTGTGCTCCATGAATCCACAGAAATGTGCAATTGACAAAAAAGCATTTAGAAGTTTTTTTTTAGATTCCTGTGACTGTTATGCAGTTATGCAGCAGTTCACCTCATCCATCAAACTTACCAAGGAATGCAACAAAAGAAGAGGTTAAAGGTAGAGCCTGACCGATTCATCCAGCCGATGATATCGGTCGATGTTAGCTCATCTGGTATCGGCTAACTTCATGGCTGATATACGAAGATATTATGAAAATTAGTCACCGGCTCAGTTGAGGGAAAATGTTGTCTTTGATTGAAAATAGATCGAAGAACGATATCGGCCGATATATCTTTGTCAGATTTTTCTGCTTCCCCAATACAAATACATCCCCATTGGCCTCAAAAGGCTATATCGGTCGGGCTCTAGTTAGAGGGATGCAACCTGTCACAACACCATCCAATAAATGCTATTGTGCCAACAGGGGACTAAGTTTTGATCTGCAAATGCTGCTGACATGTCGCTGCCTCCAGAAATCCATCCTTTCCGTTTGGAAAGTTTGTGTACGATCACAGGGGCGCTTCTCGGGTCTGTTGGGGCCCTAGCCAAACATTCATTGGGGGCCCCTCCAACCAGCGTCCATCATTAATCTCACAGCAATAATGCATGCAACACTTAGCAGGGCATTGAGAGTAAGGACTGTTAGATGGGGCCCCATTAGGGAGGCTTCCTACAGTTATTGCAAAACACATTTTAAGGCAATGCTGTGGTTTAAAGTTTGTTAGCCGTTAGGGAGGACCTCACTGGCCCCCATGATAATAAAAGTTAGTCAAAGTTTGATTCATTCTCACTATACAGTTGGAATTTTAAGACGCATTCAAAGACATGGATGGACACTTATGGTATTTATTCAATTAAATAAAAAAACAGCTTGGCTGGGTGAGGACTGTTTGGAAGCATTCATGCGTGGAGTGTCTGAAGCTGTCTTCCATATCATACAACAGACAACATTTCCCCCTCCCCCTTTCGCCGACACGCTTTGATAGAAGCTCCAACCAATCTAAATGAAACGCGTTGTTCGTGTGGACAGCCGTAGGGCGCCAGCCACTCAGTCCGAGTAAACACCTGTCTGAAATTGGCTGGTATTGCTGCAATTCAGGGTGTCATTACCAGTGAGATCGCCGTGAAGCGCCTCCTGTGTTCACGATGCCTCCCGTTTCATTAGAGCCTGGGTGTGCGCTCTTCATGTTTCATTGACAGCCTCATTTGTGTGGCTCTCCCCTTTGGAGACAGAGCTGAGGAAGACTCTTAACTGAAGCACACCCATGTCAGTCCTCACATATGCTTGCTATTGCATTTGCACGTCCACTTAAAAACTGAGGACATCATATAGTGCTTTAACTTTCTCCCGTTAATACAGTAGCGAAGCTGCCAATGAGAAGGCTAAAATAATTGGTCCGTTGGGAGTCGAGTTGCGTCTGTGTTGTTGGAAACAGCTCAGTGATAAAAGGCAAGAATCAAAATAACATTGGGGTTCTGCAAGCAGCCTGACCCCTCCAAGAAAAACTGACAATGTAAACTGGAAGGCTGCTCTGTGAGGAATTAAACCCCCCCCAAAAATATCTGTCGACATAACATGAATAAATAAAGCACAAGCTGTTCGCTAATATAACACAGGCCCTAAGGCTTTTTAGGTAATTAGAAACACTCAGAGTTTGTCTTCTTAAGTCACACTCGACCATGAACCAACGGCTTCTTTTTTTAAGATGTCTTTGAAGAGATGGGTCGTCTTTGAAACTTGCCAATTACGGACTTTTTTGTTGAATAAATCAGAGCAAATGTGCAGTCAGAGAGACGCCAAAGTCACTGTCCTTCTTACTCGTCAGCCCTTATCCACTCAATTAGAACAGCAAGCAGAAATTGGAGGAGGGTTTTTTTTTTTGCCATCAGCGACTCAAGAGATCTTTGGTGTTTTTTGGTCTGTTGCAGGGGATCCCGAGGGAGTAACATGATTTTCAGAGTGGTTTGTGCAGATATCGTGGCCTCTGTGCTGTCAAAAACTTTCTTTCCGAAGGGTTTGGTAACAACTTTCTCAAGATTGAGAGTTTGTTTTGAATTTGATTGAGCGTCTGTATTCACATTCAGATTGTCATCGACAATTATTCTCGTCTTGTCTGCCATTCGCCATCTACATCTCGAGGGGAAGCAACCGGGAGACCACTGTGATGACGAGGAGAAGAAAAACCCAACTTGGAGTTCTTGCAATGCAGCCGGGCTTATTTGCATCTGAATCAAAGCCATGCGTTGTGTACTCTTGCACGGCATGTTGCCTCACAGACTTTAAAAAAAAAGAAAGGAAAAAAGGGCGTCTGATCGAGGAGAGACGACAGCGCAAGTCCACGAATGGAAACGTCGAAACACTGTGCACATTTCCTGTCTGAATATCTGAAATGGGAAGTGAACAGAGCCGCCCACTACTCACATTTCTCTTTTTTTCCCCCCGTCTTCTAGAGGACAACATGATTACAGCACAGGAGCTGAAAGAGAAAAATTGTGGAGGCATTAATACAAAATGAAACCCGACAGACGGTATAGAGCTGCTTCTTAAGCAGGGCTCATTACTGAAGGCCGTGCTCTTTTCTCTGCGCTTCTCCCCCTTGTGTCATTTCCTCTTTTCATCTCCACCTTTCCCTGTACTTTTTATTCTCTCCGTCCTTACTTATTTGACTTGGCTTTCCCTCCGTTTTTCTTCTTAAAGGTTAACACAGAAAAGGTTCATGCCCCGAAAGTGAATCTGACCCCTCAAACTGGGGTCTGCTCGGATAAAACTAAATCGCTTGAATGTTTTGTTGGAAAAAAAAACTTCAACACTTCTTTTAATCTTCCTGGTCTCCTGTGGGTGTTGCTAGAATGTTCTGTATCCCTGCCTGGCCTCTGCAGGAAGACTCAAAGAGGGACCTCGTTTACAGGGCAATCAAGAGTGACCTTACTTTAGGTGTGCATGCACCGAAGTTGGAGTTGCTAAGATGAAGGCCTGTTTTCCGATCGTAGGTGGACAGGTTTGAAAAGTGTTCCAATAGAGAACGAAGCTGCATTCAAAGGTTTTCTGTGAACACCTAAACTGTCAGGGGAGAAGCGCTAAGGAAAGGAAACGTCGCGCAAGTTGTAAGAACCCTCGCAGGGCGTAAGGTCGACACACCGTCAGTAAACAAAGCGTATCAGATCGGCAGCCCTCATTATTTCTTTCCCCGACATGTCCACATCCAATGAATCACTGTGACTGAAACTCGTGTTTTTTGCATCCCAACTTCCCTGGATGACCTCACAGTTCTCTAGCTTTCCTTCTTTGTCGTGTTCTTCGTGATCTTTGTCTCTGATCTGGTTTCCTCCATGTTGTTATATCTAAACCTTGTATATACAGCTTGGCAGAGGTGTTCAAACCTATTAGACTGGACTAAATGGTAAAAAATGGTGATGGAATTATTGAATTGGCATATGCAATATGAAAACGTGGTAAATTCACCACACAAACTTTTCTTTTTTAAAGTTCAACATTAAGGCAAAGTAAAAAAAACAAAAAAACAACCTCAAATAGCTTCTTCTAATTTTAAAAAAAAGTTGGCTTCTCCAGGAAACACCCCTGAGAGTTATTTTCCGCTGAGAGCCACTCATCAATCACTTTTGCTGTTAAGTCTCCGGCTTGTTCACGGTGCACTGAGAGTGAAAGCTGCGGGCTAATGTGCCACCATACTCCCTCTGAAAAATCAGGAGGCAAAATAAAACCTCAACTTCCCCCTGCAATCATTTTCCACCCCGGAAACAGAACAGGTGGCACACGGCTCCCCGGAGACTCGCTGACAACCAGGAAAACAAATGTTGAGCCTACTTGAGTGGTAGAATCTGGCTGGCGAATAAATCTACTTGGGCTAAGTTCCAAGATCAATAGATGGTTTTGGGGGGATAAATCTGCATGTAAAGGAGAAAAAAAGACGAGTACAAAACACAAGCTAATTCCAATGTGAAAGTGTAATGGCTGTAACCACAAATTGTGCTCTCTTGGGATGCCACAACAACCCCCGACATTGTGGCGCTTGCTGGAAGTCCTTTGGGAGACGATTGTTTCTTATGCGGCCATGTTTACTTTGTAAGGACAATTTCCAAAGGCGAGACACATCAGTACCGTACATGCTCATTTGCAAAACATATGAGACAGGCAACCTGTTCAGTTCCATTTGGCAGTCTGTCGGCAAGTTGTAAACACTCTGTAAAATATTCAGTGATTATAGAAGCAGAAGGACTGACTTTGCTTTGCGTCTCATTGAGGGCAAACTAGATCTTAATTACTTGGAATCTCCCTATGTAACTTGTTATTTCATCCTTGTATCAAACACTGAATATATGAGATTGGAAGTAACTTAATATCAATTTCTACAAGGGGGATCTATACACGTTTTCCCATTTTTCTCTTAAAGCGTTCCAAAGTTTCAGAAAGCCTCGAAAGCTGGAGTTCTGAATCTGTACTTTGGTAAATAATCTTGTATAGTGTGTTTCCAGTTTTCTGACTACTCAAAGCCCCTTGAAATACACAAAGATGGCAGCCGAATGAAGTTGAGACCTCTGTAAATTAAAAGTTTAAAAAAATCATAGGTTTCTAGAATTGTCTCGTTGATATGCCATCTTCAGATGGGTTTTAGAGTGGCCATGTTAAGCTTCTGTTTTTAAAATCTTAGATGAGGTTATAATGTGTTAAACTAAATATTTCACATTTCAGTTTCTTGTGTGAGAAAAGTAGCTTTTTTTTTTTTACTTTCAACAAATTCATTTTTTTGACACATGGCGAAAAACAAACCTCTATAGTAGAAATACACCTCTCTTCCAACAGATTGCTATGCAGTGTGTTGGTATTAATTCTGCCCATTGGGCGGACCTCTTATGTCACTGTCAATTATGTCAGTACAGATGTTTGCTTAGTTCACAGAGTGAGACTCAGTGCACTTTTGGTTCACTCAAGGCCATATAAGATGAATTCTCCATGGCACCATGTGAGGCCAAGAGGACTTGTTGTTATGCCTGAAAGCACACTTCTGTTGGGTTGAGGATGGGAAGCCTTCAGCATCAACCTTCCCGCTCCAAATAGGCCTGTTGGTAAGTTCAGCAACAGCAAGGCTTGCTCTGCTTAGTTCACTCTCTTAAAGCCAGAAATGACTTTCTGGTTATGCTATTGTATTCCCCAGATACACATCTCATATATATTTTACACTCACTTTGTTTACTCATCTGTTCGACTGTTGTATTTCTTTTTTACTGGCTTACCCAAAACCACTATAAAAAGCACCTAGCTTAAAAAAAGCCCAGCTAGCTCTGGCGAGCTCAAAATGCTGCAGACAGAATTAAGAAAAAAAAGAAACCATTTTCTCTCTAGTTCAGACATGTACAGGAAGATTTTTATAAAAGTTATGTTGCTCGTTAAAAAAAAAAAGCTGACCATGTGCCTCCCTTAATTGGTGATCTTTTATTTATACCAGACTATCCACAGAAGTCTTGAGTCCAATAAAAGTATTGGTTTGGGTGAAATGTATTTTTTTGCCACCATAACAGTTAAATTGACTGTCTGATTTGATTTGGGCGAAGGGGTCAGGGAGTAGCAGCGAAAGTCATTCCAATGATTCCCCACCAGGCTCAACGTCAAACTGGCAGCGGAATTTACATACTGTGTGTTTAAGAGGCAATGATTGCTGTGGCTTAGAGAGGGAAAGTGAGAGCACTTTTAGCCCCCTCATTGCACCACTTGAGCGATCAAACCAAAATGGCACCACATGAGGCATAATGGATCTCATGCCAGAGAGCACAGCACCAAGGCTTACCATTCTCAACCCCACTAGGAAGGAAAAATTGCATCAGTATCTGGACATACAGGAATTGCTTGGCTTCCCTGACACCTGACAGTTTTGTTGCGCTCAGCTTGCTCATTCAGAGGGAAGATATGACGGATCTCAGCCTGTGCAATTTCATTTCATTTCCTCAATACACCTGTGCAGACATTGTACAGTTTCATTAGCAGAATCTTTGTGAAGGAGTAATCACTCCAGCTTTTATTCTCCATCTCTTATTTTTGGAATAAATTAAATTGCAAGTGAGCTATTGTCCAAGTCCCATGACATAAACCCAGGCATGGATGACTCAACTGATGTGTCCATCGGGTCAAAAGACTGAAACTTGAGGGATGACTCCTCCATGGCACCTCCTCAATTGTTTCAGTCTTGAGAAGACGGAGTTCCCCTAACCTTCAGTGAGGTGAGCTGGCACTACTACTGCCCAGTCACCACCATCGCACTGTCACCGCCTGACGCCAAACCACCATTGATTGATTGATTGATCTTTGCTTTTGCGTAATAATAACAAGTAAACTCTAAATGCAAATTGGTAAGTATGGCTCACACACATCGCTTAAAACAAAGCACCATGTCCTGTTTTTCTTATTTGATCACGTGCCTTCAAATGCTACAGGAGATACAATTATTTTCCTGCCTATTGGCTGGGTGAAGGGCTTTCTTCAAGACCCAATCATGAAAGGTAATTCTCGTATTATTTCATTTAACTCCGACCAAGTTTTCCAAATTAGATATCTCCCCAAACACACCAAAATCATTTCACATCTTAATCGGAATTAATCACGACTAATTAGACAATTATGCATTTATTCTGTTTTGCAGTCAAGCAATCAAGAGCCAATTAGTCAGATCAGACACATGTATACATCAGATTGGTGAGAAATCATGAAGTATTATCCAATAATTTACATTCTTTGCTTTTTAGCCTCTGAAAGTTCAGCAGGATATTGCTGAGAGCCATAAATCACATTTTAAAAGACTAATTCTACTTTTTTTTTTGCCTGTAAATTCTCCCATCGAGTTCGATTACACACTCAGAGCTCAGAGTCTCTGAAACAAAAAAGACAGTTCTCTTGAGCAAGAGCAAGACAATTCAGTCCACTCAGCAACTAATATTTTAAATAGTCAGTTTTGCTTCTATGCCAGCATTAAATCGAAATACTCACAAGTGCCCTTGTCTGTCGACTGTCGTTTGTTATTTGTTGTCCAAATGTCTTTAGCTAAGTTATCTGTTTTATAGTATAGTTTTTTTTTTATTGCTAGTTTTTAGTGCTCTTCTTTTGCACTGCAGGTTTGCACTGGGGTTGGGGGGGATTGCAATTTCATCTGTGCTGTATGTTTAACATGGAGCATATTTGACAATAAACAACCTTGAACCTTGAACCTTGAAATCAATCTTCTAAGGAATGGATTTCTCCTAATTGTATATTCTGAAAGAAATTCTTGGGTAATCCCTGAAACTTCCAAATGTCAGACCTATCCCTGTTTAGCTCTCTGCTCAATCTTGTTTACTCCAATCACATTTGTTTACCTATTCTATCCTTCCCTTCTCCACCAGAGGGGTATTCCATCAAGGCAGATCAAGGAAAAGCATGGCTTCTTTTCATGTGTGGCTTATTAAAGTGACAGATTTGTCCATTACTGTGGTGGATATGATTCCATACTGAATCACTGACCACCACAAGCCAGCTCAGGAGTAGGCTTTCAAAATCTTAAGCTGCAATCAGACGAGGAAGAGTTGTTCTTGTAGCCTGCATAACATGCAATGAAACACATGCTTTGTTTAAAAGGACACAAATACAACAACACAGAGAACAAGAAAGCAACTTTACTTTCTTTGTTGCTTATTTGGAGTCATTCTAGTCAGATACAGCAAGAACACTGGGATTTCTCCATAATGGAAGGTTGCCTTCCAAATTAGGTGCGATATTCAACCCAAAGACCAAGCTGTATCTTAGAAGTTGAAATGTCTGTCACATAATTCTGAACTGGATTTGAACGCATGAACCCTTATTGCCCATGCTGAGCAATTTAAAATTAATGCACTGTCAAGCAGAGTGTGCCACATCACCCATGGCCATCCTCTATGCTGTCAGATCCTCTGAGCAAACTGGGAATTGGTCAGGCTCTGTCCATGATTCAAGAATACTTGAGGCCTCATAACTGTCTTAGAGGTTTATGATTTTAAACTGGGAGGATGTTAGACATATTCAAGCACTCTTGTTGAGGAGTTTACTGGAGTTATTTTCGTGGTGACAGGCCATCCCTGAATGTCTCTCTTTATGGAACTCCAACCCCAGCAACTCTAATCCAGGAAGTGGTCGAGCACAAAGCTAGCCACCCTTACTTTATTGTATTCTTTGTTCTGATAAGATCTTAAGCCACACCTTAAATGATTACGCCAATCGAGCCAGAATTGCCATTGATTTGGCATAATATATTGTGTAGTTCAGTTCATAAACTTAGAAAGGGGATCACAATCTGATGATGAAACAAGCACTTGACTGTAAATAATGCAAAGTTGGCTCGCTCCCAAAGTGATGAAGTTGTTTCTCCCTCATTAGCCACATTCTTACAATGGCTTTTTCCCCCCTAATTTGGACATGAACCAAAACAATGTTTCCTGCAACAATTCAACAATACTGCAGAGTCATTTAATCCAATGTTGCATCAATAAATAGTGATTAATGTGACTTTAAGTATAAAAGGAAAACAAAGCAAGCCAATTCAAATCCAATGATCCAAAAGGGAAGGCTACGGCAAAAGTGGCCAAGGCCTTGTAAGTTGGACTAATCGATGTGAGAATCAAAAGGTGGGTGAAGAGGTCAGAGCATCTCAAGAACAAATAGATTTCCAGGCCCCTTTGAAAAATTGGGGTTAGTATTGCTCGACATCAATGTCAAATGCGAGGCACAGCTCGAGGGATTGAAACCTGTCCTTCCTTCCTTCCTGATGTAAAAAGGGCATTGATTACACACCCTGTTGTACCGTTTGCTACGAACACAGACACACTTGTACGATCTCTCCGTGCTGTTTCAATCAATAATCGAGCATCCTCTTCTGTTGCTACACACCTCCACAGTTGCATGCAGAAATGCGGCCCGTCACACCGTACGAGCCGAGTTTATTTCTTATGCTGCGAGATCGTCGGTGGCTACTTTGGAAGTCTCTCTCTTTGCTTTCACTTTATCACTGCCAGGGTCAGAGAAATCATAAAATAGCACAGGGGCTCCCAGTGGGGCGCTTTGTTGTCGGTGACACAGAGAAAGTCATTTGTCATCACACAGCTAAAGAGTTATCCTGTAAAAATAGAATCAAATATATCTTCACCTCACCCACGATTTCAGAGGCAGTCATCCTGTTTGCTGCTTCATATTTTGCTTGCCTTCACAATCCCCCTTACTCCTGATTTAATTTCGTACATTTTCCCTTTGCTACCCCCTTCCCCCCCTCCTACACTGTTTTACCTCCTGCTTAATTTGGTGTGTGATCTGGTATTTTGATGCAATCAGCTCAGAGATGAGTCAAGAGCGGGGTTGTACTTAAAAGCAATTTAGTTTGTTTGTCTTCATTTGTCTCTGATTATTGGGATTTCAGGCTAAACAAGTTGTTCCACTTCAAAAGGCAGAACTGACGGCAAAGAAACCAACACCTTTGTACTGACAGTGTCCTCAGAAACAACTAGGATATGTCTTGTTGAAAGCATGTGATCTGTATCAGGATACAATCCATGCCTATTTTCAATTAAAACCATAATAAAGAAAACTCTTTTATATTGGTGAGTGGGCTCTTTTCTTTTTTTTTTTTTTTCCTGCGAGCTCACCCCTTTACCTGAATGATCCATGAAAGTGAAGGACTGAAAGCACAGCTGAAATTTCCCACTAATAATTAAACAGACAAAAGGCAAACATTGGAAGTTCATGCAACACTGAGCGACACACTGTCAGGAGACAATTCATATGATTTCTAATGAAAAGTAAAGCTGACATTTTGCACGGGTAATCCTTTCGAATGTAAAACTTATTTTGATCCTTGGTTGTGAAATAGCTCCACATTTCCCTCTCATCTACAGCTGCAGAGACCCCCTACCACCCACCCACCCACCCACTCATCCATCCATCCACCCATCCACCCAAAAAACTATCCACCCATCTTCCATTCTACAAATCTAAAAAAAACTGTACCTCCCTGCCTTCCTTCCATATTGTGTTTGTAAGCAAACTCTGAGTGCCATGTGTAGCACAAATACAGACATCGTGTTGCCCTCACATCTATATTTGGAGCATGAGCAATAACTAAAAGCTCAGGTCTTCTGTAAAGGAAGTACATGAAATGGAAAATGACCGAGGTGACTGTGTGGCTGTATTATTGGTTTGTGGTTATTAGGTTGCCACACTCCGTAGTCCTAAAAATACCTGAAGTACAAAGAGGCCAAGTATAGAGAAGATGCCCAAGTACACACAAAGATTTATGGTTCTGAGTAATTGTCTAAAGCCCGACGAATTTCCATAATTATAGGGCAACTTGTGCTTTTACGCTTTGATTCAGTGTTATTTTGGAAGCCAAGGATTTCACAGCACCGAAGACGTTAACGTCGGTGTTGTTACTTTAAAATTGGCGAAAACATAGAGTCACAGGGGTTTTGAATTATTTTAAAATCAAAAGTGCTTCTTGCTGTTGCCAGTCTTTGTTACATTTGCAAGAATGTCACTTATCATTTCTTGATTTGGTTTATAAAATGCATAATGAGACCCCATGCTTTCAGATGCCAAAACAGATCTTTGGAAATGGGAAGTTGGATGATGTAAACCAAGCAGAGTGCCAAGCTGACATGTAAATTGGTGAGTCAACCACTGTGCAAGTTAACAATGTTTATTAAACTGAAGATGAAATTAAATTAGAAAGAGCACTGTTAGTGTTATGCAATCCTACTCAATTTAAATGCAATGTGATGGGTGAATAAATCCGGTGACATCGGCAGATACCCATTTTTATTGGAAAAGTGAATATCTGTGGGCCGATATATCCGTCGTACTCTCCTCAAGATGTTGCAGGCCATTTTACTTCATAGATTAAAGAGAGTCCAGCTGTTGCCATGTGTTGACAGGGGACTGTACTGTGATTGAATTGAGACAGAGCAATAAAAAAAATGACTTTTCAAATCAGAACACCTCGTAGAAAAAGAAGGGTTGGAATAGTTGTAAAAGGACATTTAAATATGTCTATGACTAGTTCACTATACTGGGGCGTGGTTGTTCTTGTTACACTGTGTATTGGAACTTTTTGTGCTTTTGTGAACCACATAACTTGTGTCTTTCAGTCATTCATTTGGCACATCACGCCTGGATCCTTCGGATGATTGAGGTGAAGAAAATGAAAATTTTCTGCATAGTTAATCCCAGTGATTGAGCAGTAATGAAGTATGGAATTGCAGCTGCATGCAGCGCACACACAACATGGTTCAGAAGTGATACCGCTGCATAATCCATGGCGAGAACACATGCAGGACTGATAGTTTGTAAAGATTAAGGCGGTTGGAATCCATGGAGCCAAATGAGTTCCTATTGACTGAATGCTTGTTTGAAACCTCGGCACAAACAAAATCCTCTCTGTCTCTTAATTATTGCATTTTCCTTTGGGGCCCATGTGGATAAAGACTATAGAAACATTGCATTTATTTATTCCAAATCTATACATAATAGATAATCTTGGCTTGAATTATGTATTCCTATCAGGATATAAATACTGCATGGCTGGCATGAATAATTAATCACTATCAAGTTTAATTCTGTGTAGCTTTGGACTTTTGTAAGTGCTTGGCCATGTGTAATTGCATATTGACTTGTGGTTAAGCCAAATGTTTGTCATACTGTGAAAAAGACAGAATGTGAGCCTGATAAGGGACACTTTTTTGTTGTTGTCCTTATTCCAATACCAGCTGGTACTAAATATTAAAACTGGTCCCATAAACAGTTTACAAATCCAACTTTCTCATCTGTGGTGATCTGGGGACTGGCACTGCGGCTCATTATCCAAGCATATCCGACTGTCCTCCCATTCCATTAAATATGGCTTCATAATGGTCGCCCTAATGTGAGAGATCCGAGCTTCTAAAGAGAATTTGACTGATTTCAATCCAAGAAACACTTCTGAAGATCTCATTTGGGAATTTAACCCACAAGGCTCTCCTGCCACTGATGAAATGCCCTAAAGTGCAGGCTTTCAAGCTCCTATGACTTTCCAGAGCAGTTTAGTTATCAAATGTAAAACTTGTCAAGCTGGAAAGAAGTCAGACTCTGAAAAAAAAAAAGAAACCATGTTTCAAAAGCACTGGTACAGATGAAACAAACCGAAACATGAAAAATAAAGCGACAGCTTTGGGTGTAAGAATAGTAACTTGCACAACTTTTAAGTGCATTGTCTAACATGAGTTCAGTTAAAAGGTCAACTTTTTTCCTAACGTGTAAAGACCAAGAGAGATAGCTCTGTGCCATTAATGTCCTCAAGAGCCTTCAAGGATGGAAACAAAACGAACAATCCAGAAGGCAATCATGTAATTCTTTAGAAAAAGGGTGGTGGACACAAACATCATAAAGGATGGTAATTATGGGTAAAAGGCATAAAGAGGTTGCCGGTTAAAGAAAATTAAGAAAACTGAGTCTACTGGTATTTTCATTTAATTCTCCAGACAGTGACAAAGGAGTTAAATAAACAAGTGCTGCTGACCCCCCATACATCAGGTTGGCTTATTAAAGGTCTTTATTATTGTCACAGACTAACTATAGAAACCAAAAGGAACAAATCAATGTAATCCTTCCAAAATCAATACCTTGAGTCACATTATTCATTCTTGAATTCATTAGCTGTGTAACCTTGTTGGGATTCCTTCTGCACTAATTAAAAGTATGTTACATCACATCTCAGAGGAAATACTGTACATGTAAGAATACACTGCTTTAAAAAAAAACTCAGACAAAGAAGACATTTTGGACATCTCAAAAATGACATCAACCCCTAATATGTTGGGGGTGGTAGTACCTCACTCTGTGGGGACTTGAGTTGGACACCGGTGGGTCGCCAGTTGAAGCGGTGGAGCGTATGAGGTGCTAGGTCACTTCTAGGTGAGCCCGTCTAGTTATCTGATTTACCAACCCAGGTGTCACTTCATAAATTTAAACTGTGATAAGCTAATTACCCTGTCAGAGGACGTCTGTTAAAACCCACGACTAAATGTCAGTGAAAGCTAAAGCAATAAAAACATTCAGAAGTACTTTGGTAAAAGCAGCTCATTTCCTGTATGCCTAAATAGCAGGGTAAAGCAAAAGCAAGGCAGAGTGAACCTCCATTTGTCCATCTGTGCTCTCACAGCTAATGGTGGGACATCCATTACCTAATTTAAAACTTGAAATGTTACATAAGAGACAGAGAGAGCACATACCGAGCTGCATGCTCCTAACAAAGTAAAGGCAAAATAGGACACAGTGGTCGCATTATTGGATGGATGTGATGTGACTATATCTGTCCACCTGCACTCGAGTAATCTAAAAGGGATTTGTATTTAGGATGCTCGCCAGTTAATCTCAGTTAGTGATTTATATTCGCTCAAGGGATCCAAGCAATAAAAAGAGCGACATGATAAACTCAATAGGTAGCATGACAGTGGCTATACTAAGGTTATGAGTCAGAGCCATCTGGGGCACTGTTGGTGAAAGTGTATATAAAATGTGCTGTACCAAATCTGCATTATAAAGCTAAAGCTGCCGTGGGCAACATGCATGGATTTCCTTCTAATAAAGACAAACTGTTGCAATTGGGAGAAGCCACCAGGTTAGTGCTTGCCATATTCAACTGGGACTTATAAATAAAATAGCCGACCAATGAAAAGAGGCCCTGACAGTGTGCATTCCTGTCAGTCACTCTGAGACCATTAAAGCTGGGTTTAGTGTGAGCCAATCCTCATGTTGGTCGGTTGTCATGGGAGAGGATGTGGTCTTCGCATTGCACAATTTCAATTTCATACAAGATGATTCTTCAGAGGGCTTTCACAGCATGAAATTAATGTTAATATAGCACAGCAAATACATATAAATATCACTATTTGCATATGGAAATTATCACCAGCATAAAATACACATCTTAATACTGGAGTCAGAGGCGCTGCTTATCAACCTTCCTGCTCAGGGCTCTACACCAGTAAGGTGCCCCTGAGGACTCACAAAGATATACTAAAGTATTGACCCTGGCAGATATGATGGTGATGAGCGCTGGAGTCAGGGCCGGTCCACATGTTCAGATGTTCTCCAAGTGGGTGGCCTGGGTTTGAATCGAACCTGTGTTCCTTCCCAAATCTCCTTCCTCACTCTCTTGCTCCTCGATTTCAGACTCTATTTAAATAAGGTATCATAAGCACAAGAATAAATTTTTGCCCAGTTGTGTAGATAACAAAAAAATATATTATTTTTTTTGGACATTTTCCAGGTATCACTGATTTCCGCCAAAGACGGATTTTCACTAAAAACCCCAAACATGAATTTGATTCTGTAATTGGAGCTCCCCCAACCTTCAACAATGTGATCTGACACTACTACCACCCGACGCCAGTGATGACCAGCCAACACCATCGGACTGGGTCATCCCAAACACAGCAGCGCTTGAAGTTTGAAGTTCATTTACAGTACATAAAAGATGTTGTGAAAAAATAGCCTCTCCCATTTTGCTCCTTCTCTTTTTCTCAGCTCAGAAAATAAAGTACGAGACCTTTGGGATCGAGGCTTTTGACTCCTATTCAAAAGTATGCTCTTGTTAGGGTGTCTGGTATTAGCTGCTGCTACTTATGTAGGCCGACAGCCAGAATACAGAATTAATTTTCTTCACCTCCACATGCTTCTGCGCTCTGCCAGACTGTGGGAAACTGATTGAAAAAAAATAAATAAAAAGGCAGAACCTGGCACCCTACACATCTCTCTGGGAAGTGACTGTTTGGTGGAATGCTATAGGGCAAAGCTTGCTCAGCCAAGCCGCAGATATTACACTCATTTTCAGGGGGCGGCTTGCCATTTACAGTCACATCTGCCCGCCAGTGGTGGAGACAGCGAAGATACGGGGAAATGTTAAAGTGGCAGGGCAAGTGAAGGCGAAGCTTTGATTCGAAATTCTGTCGCATCCATGATCCCGAAGAAAAATGTCCCTCCCTCAGGCTCTTTTTGATATACACAAGGCTGATCACACACCATTGAAAGAGTCGGGCTGACTTCACTGTTATGTCAGAGAGTTGATGTATATGTCGTTGTTCAAAGTAAAGTTGTGCCATTTCTTTCCAACAACTCTGTAGAACCGGTCATTATTCCGTAGGCCAGCCAGCTGAATGTGCAATAACAAGAAAACGGAAAATAAGTCAAGAATTCGACTCCCTGAAAATGGCAACTAATAAACATAATTTAGTGTTGACATATTAGGGATGTTCCCAGCTGACACATTTTTCGGAAAATAGTCACAACTGAACGTAATTTGTTCAAATTACATAGATTGAAAAACTGCCTCACACCGCTGTATCTTATTATATCACTATCATTCAAAGAGGACATCTATTCAACATTAACTTTAAACAGACACACACGTTTGTTTCCTCTCATCTTAAATGTTTTTAATTAGCGCTCCATTTAAAGCTTTCCATCTTGTCCCCCCCTAAACATCATCAACGTCCATCTTCTGCACCTTGCTCTACTTTCAATTATAAATGGCACAACATCTCTGATTGTGTGCCACTGTAAATTGCAATAACAGCCATAAAGATGTTTTATGAGGCTGCATTTTATTTCATCAGCTTTTTTTTCTGATCGGGGTCTGATTTTATGAGAGCCTGGTTAGCAGAATTACCAGCGCGGTCTTGTGTGTTGCCGCTGAGAAAAGAGATTGATGTTAATGTGAGTGGAGCGAATGGCTGCTTTGTAACGACGCTTCATTATTTGTAGTACCGATCAGATACCTAAGACACGGCTGATTGGAAATTGATGAAATTCTAAAATAATGGGGCTCACCTTTGGATTTTGGGGAGTGATCTGTTAGCTGATTGGGAGTGTCGAAACAGCAAGACAAGATGAGCTACGTGCTATTGATTAGCTCTGAGGGGTGCTGCGATATTCTATTTTCACGTTGCCTGAGTGACGAATTATTTGACTGCGTCTTGCTTATCAAAATCAGGCACATCTTTCCTTTGCATTTGTCACATTAAGCTGAATCATGGCTCACAAAACTTTTCTCTAAAGACTCTGAAGTGTTGTGGAATCTGCAACAAGTATACTTAAAGAACTCGGATAAGCTCAAATGAATCTTTTCACATATACATCAAATAACGGGCCAGCCACCTGAGTTTTAGTCCCAAATTGGGACATAGTTCAACACTAACTTAATATTGACATTTTTTATTTTTTTTTGAAATAAAAACCCAACAGGAAAGGCTGTATCCCAAGGTGAGTGAGTCACACAAGCCCACGTCTCCTGGTGCATGTAGCTTCTTTGTAAGAGTGCAGTCAAAGACAGTTCAACACACCAGGGGAACTTTCTGGAGATGTTTAACAGTATTGTAGAAGCAGAGGTGGATGTATTTGTCACTGCAAAAAAAAAACCCCACATCTCTGTAACGTAATGTGCTTAATGTGAGCCACATCTAAATGACGAGGCCTCTACCGAGTAAACGTCACTGCAGATACAGCAAGCAAAATTGAATCGTTGAGTTTCTTGAATTAAGAAGATTTTTATTTTTTTTTTTTTTTAAGATTTATTTTTGGCCTTTTTTGCCTTTAATGATAGAGGGAGGACAGTGGATAGAGTCGGAAAGGGGGAGAGAGAGTGGGGAGAGACATGCGGGAAATGGCCACAGGCCGGACGCGAACCCGGGCCGCCCGCGCGCGAGGACTAAGCCTCAATACATGGGATCGCGCGCACTGCAGCTGCGCCACCGGCGACCCCTGAATTAAGAAGATTTAACTGAACTTGCTTGATGACGTTTTTGCAGTGTAAAAGTAGCGTTAGAGCACTCAGATTCTTCCACACAGAAAGCTGCTGTTAAAAACACAATGAAGGCTCTAATAACCATTTCATCATCATTTAGAATTGCACATAAAACACTAACAATTGTGAATTGTTTTTCCAGCTGGTTGAGAGTAGGCAACCTGTAAAGAAAAGTTAAATAAGGCCCCCAAAGAGACTCTAGAATTGCCACTGAACACAGTCTTGTACCTTTGCTGTTTTCAATGCTGTTGTGGCGCCGAATAAAATGTACTAACATAATGAGGATAGGGTTCGCTGGTCGGTTAGTTCCAGGTGCCAATCTCTTGATATAAGGATTTTGTGAAATATCAATGGAGGATTTGAATGGGGAAATTAACTTCTGGAACCAGAGCCGCTGATAAAGGTGGGAGAATACTGTTGATCTCTGAGGAGTAAAAAGCCCCCTTTTAAAAACGTTTATTTCTTTAAGAATTACCTTAGTTTTAAGCTTGTCACGTACCTTTAGCGGTAGTGTGTTGTTGTTTTAAATACATGCAAGGTTTGACTTTGATCATACGCACTGTTTGCATTCAACCTAGGCAGGAAGATAAGATAATAAAAAATGCCTATAAGAGCGAAAACATTATGCATTCGTGCACATATTTCAAACAGCAGGCGACCAGAAACAGCACAGCAGTATGCCTTATACTGTGTGTCTGACCACAAAGATACATAGCGTTAGGTACTGGTTTTGACAAATACATGCACGTTTATCTTTATGTATTTTGCACATTTTCTCTGCTGTGTTAAGGGACGAGTACGAGCTCCTCACAACCCAAAAGGTGTTACTATCACAGTTTCCGACGAGGGACACATATTAATGCCAAATGTGCTTGGAAAAAAACG
Organism: Symphodus melops; assembly: GCF_947650265.1. Taxonomy (NCBI): domain Eukaryota; kingdom Metazoa; phylum Chordata; class Actinopteri; order Labriformes; family Labridae; genus Symphodus; species Symphodus melops. The sequence continues at coordinate 6,222,765 of NC_136713.1, forward strand.
AGCAAATACCTTAAATATGCTGATCTCAAGTTCTAGGATTCAGCCCAGGGAAGAGTCTCATGCATAATTCAAAGAGCTGCCGCCACACTGACAATGAACGTTTATGTAAACCCGAAGTGAGATAATATGGCAAAAAAAAAAAAAAGCAAATGCTAATTCACCTCACTAACAATATGAAGATGATGATTTGCATATTGAACCAGTGTATCAAAGGTTAGAGTGGGAACCAAGTGGAATTAAATGGAAATGCTCTCCTGATAAGAAGATAGGAGAGAGCGATGCTGCGTGTCATTCCCCACCGGTGTGGAAAGGTCACAGAAGATAGAATTTTGAATCGAAATAATTAACTCAACAAAAGGGTTTTTTTTTGTTCTTTAAATTGCGCTCATTGAGATTATTGTTTGTGTTAATATGTGACCGAACGCATTAAAAAACATTTAAGAATGTTGAGCTGAAAGCGACTAAAAACAAATTGCTCTCTGTGGCGCTGAGGTCGGGGATTGTTATCTTGCTGTAATGGAGCAGTTTGTCTTTGACATTTACGCCTGGCTGTACAGTGACTTCACACTCTTCCTGGTTACAGTCGCTCATGTGGCAGATGAAAAGGTTTCAGTGTCAGGCCCGATTGCACTTTGTGTTCTTGAAATACAGGTGGAGGAGGGTCTGGAAACAAAAAGAGGCTGATGAATGCAACACGGAGAGCAAAACGAGCATCACGGGGTCATTTTGATGAAAGGAAGGGCGAATAAATCCAAGAGAAATTGAGTCAACACACAAGTGGACACTGGAAAAGTAATGATGAACGCTTAGACAGACAGGGTGCTGAGAACATGGAAAGTGGAGTGACCTATAAGAGGTGTGGATGTCAAACATCGACAAGACAGTTGAGGGAACAGAGGGTCAGTCAAGGACTGTCAGCCCTTGCAAACTGTGTCGGGCCGTTATGTCTTTTTGTTGAGTTAGTTCTTTGGGAATGTTCATGTCCGTACGCCGAGGATTCTTGACTCCGGTATTAGTTAGTTTGGTCTTCACTACAACACTATGCTCACCACACTCGGATAGATACTCTACACAGGTTTTCTGCCTTGAAGAACTAGTTGAGGAAAACCGTTTTAAAGCCACCAATTCCTGGTGCAAAGGCCTGGCTACCTGCTTAACATGGTAGATAAGCATGAGCAAATGAAACGGCCAGCTGTGAATTAAACTTAATGTTAACCACTTTAATTGGTTGTGGTTTAAAAAAAGAAGAAGCTTTTAATCAGGATGATGCCAACAAGAATCTCCCTTGATCAACTTGACTCCATTCTTCTCCCTTCATGATTAACTTGTCAGACGATAAACAATGGCAATGCATGGGGAAGAAAATCTTGGCCTGCTCCACTTTTCAGAGAAAGTGTGCTCGAACAGGCCATTTGCAGATTTCCCCTTTATGACATCACAAAGGGCACTAATTCCTCCCCCAGGTGGGTGACACTCCCACAGCTAGGTGCCCTCTTCGTCTGCCTTCTCACAGTAAACAACTGTGCAAAGTGTGAGAAAGTCCTTCCAGAGAGGGGGCGTGGTCAGACACAGCTCATTTGCATTTAAAGCTACAGACACAGAAACAGCCTGTTCTGAGCAGGGCTGAAATAGAGTGGATTATAGGAACTATCAAATACATGTTTTTGCAAGAGACTTCACAGACATGTTTTGGGGAGATCCGAGACTTCCTTAAACTTGTTGGAAAGAAGGCGAATATGTGAACGTTAATCATAAAGATGATCTAAAGATGATTTCAGGAAAGCTTTGAACTCAACTCAATGCATATGCTTTTACTTATGTACCGTAAATTCCGGACTATAAGCCGCTACTTTTTTCTCACACTTCGAGCACTGCGGCTTCTACTCCGGTGCGGCTAATGCATGGATTTTTTATGGGGGACAATGAGCTTGTGCCGCAAAAACATTTGACTTCGTCACGTCGGATCTTAATATCAGTCATTTTGCGCTTCATGCACGCACCCTCATCATGGAAAACACACGGAGAAATACATATGATGCAGCTTTCAAGTTAAAGGCGATCGACCTGGCTGTCAAAGAAGCTAACAGAGCTGCTGCACGTTAAGATGACACTGACAGCGACAACAGAGACTGAGGAAGTGAGTAATGAAGTCATTCTGAGGCAGTGAATGGATGGACTTTTTCTTGTGAAATATATTACGGTCATCTTTTTCATCAGCCGTGTTACAGACACCGTCGGCTAGGCTTCGTGTTGTAACGGTTCATGTTGTAAAGTCAGTAGTTGATAATGTGTTCATAATTCCGATTATGTGGAGAGTCAGTGAATGCACCAGCGAGAACGTGTTGAGTGGCTGTATGAGAGAACGCTGGGGGAGAGAGTTGGATTGTTACGGCAAGTTATGTGTTGCTCTCTGCTGTAAACGGCGTGGTCACGGCCGACAGTGATCGGGTTATTAAGTTATTATTTGAACGCTCTCGTCGTCCTTTAACGTCCGTACGGACGCTACAGTATTTGCGGATGTTACCGGTAGCCTACGTCTGTGTAAATAGCTCTTGTTATAGCGTGGACACCTGCGGCTTATAATCAAGTGCGGCTTATATATGTACAAATACATTTATTTACTTATTTTTAGCCGGTGCGGCTTATATCCAGGTGCGCTCAATAGTACGGAATTTACGGTAACCACAATGCCTCTGATTGTCGCACCCTTTTTATTGGTACTTGGACCATACGCATGAGCAACAAGACCCCGTTAACCGAGTGTGTTCCAGCGTCTTGTGCAAAATTCTGCATGCACTAGCGGGCTTAACAGGCACTCGGGGCCGTGCTGCCAATTACTGGATCTACTCCTCCTGGTGGTTTGATCAATGGTCGCAACTTATTATTGCAAGTGACGCGTATGGCATTAAAAGTCTTCCCACGTCATCGACTACATCACCGCGGGGGATCTCGGCGACTGCATGGCCATGTGCAGGAAAGTGCACGGACCGTGACAGGAAAAGGTGGGATTTTTTTTTTTTTTTTGGCTTCATCTGTAAAAAGCCACATGAAGCCACTTAAGGAGCTGAAAATATCACGAGCGAGCTACTGTAATGGGAGAATCAGAAGGGGAAAGAGATTGAGCAGATGTCACCTTGGATCGTAACACCTTTTTTTTTTCGCAATGAAGTCTTTGAATAAAAACACTTTGTACATACAGTGAAAGTGTTTACTTGTCAGTTTCAAGTGTGGGCTGTTAAGATCTAATATTATAACCCATAAAAAATGTTATGTTCTCCTAATGTAAAATACATGGGTAAACCTCTTCTACATGTAGCTGCAAAGATCATGCACACCTATGCATCCTCCAAACAAGCCTCATTTACTTCTCTTAAAATACAGTTGTGCAACTGATATACTTCCACTCTGCTTCCCAGCTGTGAGATTAGTTTTTGGCGGCATGTGTGCATCCATTTCCATGTAAAACTGCATGCAAAATCTCCGGGCATGTAGGCTCTGAAAAGCCGAGTAAGCTTCTCGCCGACGTGTCCACTTAATAAATCATCCCCATCCCCTCTCGTCTCTCTGGCGGATTCAAAACACCCCACCGTCTCTCAATCAATCCAGCACCCCTCGGAAAGAAGTGTTCGGTTAGCGCGTGGCACAAAAAAGGCCTCGGGGGTTAGAAGTGTGCTGGAATCAGAGAGGAACTGAGAGCGAGACTGCGGAGAGACCTGCGGGGAGGATGACGTGTGTTTGATGTCAAAAAGGAAGGCTGCTGGGTTGGTGCCGTTTTGGAGGAGTGTGTGCGAAGAAGAGAGAGTGCATGGGGCAGAGAACTCCTCCGTCACTCAATTAAGAACACTCCCCACAGCCAACGGAAAAGCCTGGAGGCTGACTTTGGACACATACACACACACATCCATGCACGCACACGATCCTGCTGAGGGGTTAATCGTCTCATGTTGTAAATGTTAATCAATGTTAGCTCGACGATGCAAGATGCGCCAAGAGTGCACGAAAATTAGGCTTTATTGAGGGTTAATGGTAAACAAAGCAGAGCACAAAGGAATCTTTTGAACTCCTCAACGCAGAATGAAAAGCATTCAATGTACTTGCACCTTTCTCGTCGTCTCTCAGGAGGTACACGCAAGCAAGAGCTGAATTGTAAGAGGTCATGGCAAGGCCGAACTCGTAGGAGGAATCAGTTTTGTGTGCAGCACTGACCAAAATAAACCCTTTAAGAGAGATATTTCCGAAGGTGCACGAACATACGCCCACGTGCACATTTAAAAAGGCACACACACACACACATGCATAAGACACACTTGCATGCTCACCCCCCCCCCCCCCCAACACACGTATGTTATCTTCTCAGCATAGCCGGCGGGATGTAATCAAAGCCCTGATATGCGCTAACCAGATCCATTAGGAGGTAATAAAGGCGCAGGATGAGTTAATTAATGACCCCCCCAGAACATCATCTGCCTTCATTGCTCCAGCTCGGAGTGCTCTCTCTGCTTCAAACTGTGAAAATCCCAAATCATCACGAAACAACGGCAGCAGTTGGCTGTGATTTAGGTGAGAATCCTCTGGTTTGAGTGTCATGATGAGCCGAGAACAGGACAAACGTTTTAAGCTCCATTGCTTGGATGATGAAGCATGCTAACGCGTGTCAGTGTCGATGGTGACGTGCTCGATGTGCAGCACGTGGACAGAAAAGACCATTTCTACAGAACGCCTCACAGACACACAAAAAAAGAAAGTATTTGATGCTAATGTGGGAAGAGCACGAGGGGGAAGTCAATTAATAAAACATTTCATTTGTGTGGTGAAGCCTTGTGGAAACTTCACGTCTTCTTCAGACGCCAACCGTTCTCCATTCTCTGCCTGAGCAGACAAAGTTGTCATTCTGATAGAAACATTTTCACACATGGTTTATTGGATGTTTTTTTTCTTTTATCTAATTAAGTTTGCTTTACAACTTATTCTATTTCTTTATTTAAAAAGAAAAAAATAATTTTTCTTTCATTTTCCTTCAAAATTCCACAAAATCAATGTGTGACTGAGGGAAATTTAATTATTGGCAATTATTGTTTTAGTCCATGTTTTAGAGCAAATTTTTTGAAATGAAGTTATTTTCCATCTTTCTAGCTTCTAATTGTGCATACCTTCATTCATATGGCCCCTCTAAAAAAACTGAGGCTAAAAAATATTAAGACCCCAACTCACGTTTTTAGGAGATGTTTTAGTTTGACCATAAAACGGATGTTAAAACTATAGTTTCTTGCTTATTTTATTAGTATTCGTCTTCATCTTTTTTTTTTTTTTTCCACTTTTACTCTGTCAAACGTAATGATGGTGAATGGGATAATTTTCACATTTCCTTCGGCACCACTCTAATCAAATGCAAATGAAAGTCAAATATTCTAATAGATTTGTTCAGGGCCTTCTGACCCCCTCATTAAATGTATGCCTGCTGATTGAAGACTTTTATTGCCTCAGTTTTATTGGATGGTGACCTGGTGGCAGAGAATTAAAAAAAAATGGATTCACATATCAATACATATCCGTGTGTATGCACGTAAATGACCTTAAGCCTTCCTTGACCCCGGTAACTTATGGATTGAGTGCGGTCCTTCCGTCTTATAACTGTCTGCACACCAGAACAGGAAAATGATAGCATCTCGCCGTCTGCTCCACACAGCTCAACTCTTACACACTTTGGCACTCTTGTTTGCCTCCTCTGTCTCTTGACATTTAGCGATGTGCTGGCTAGGCTTGTTTACAGGGTCGTTAAATGTTTCTCCGAGTCTCTGCACCCAACAAATGTGGTGATTATGGTCCACAGAGAGGCTCTGGTGTGAGAGAGGCTATAAGAAGGCTCGGTATCATCACAAAGCACGGCAGCATTATAAACCAAACAGCCTCTCTCTCTTCTTCTTCTTCATCTGCCTTTTGTTTGCACACTCAGCCCTTACTTAAGGCTTCAATGTCTCGTAAAAATAATATTGCTAATTAATTAAGGTGGCATTTATTTGATATGGCTGGGGAAACACTCTTAGTGCAGCCATACGTGTAGTTATATGCTGGGTGGGTGTAATTTATCCTTCAGTGATGTTCTGTGAACCAGGATTGTGTCTCTGCAATCATGCAATCTCACACACTCATGCCTTGATGGAAATGTAAAAAGGGATCAATGTTAGGATAACAAAAGATCAAATTCAATATTCTCTATTAGGAAAGTAGTCCCTGTCTTGCTTGAACAATTAGCTTGAGATGGAAGGACAGGTTGAGGCGGACAATTTGGAAAAAGATTAAGCTCTGAGTCGTTTGTCTTGTCGGCAAAAATACAATTATTTTCTTTGTGTGGTGTCAACCCAAGCTAGCAAAAAGAATGGGCCACAATGGACAGGTCACCAGAAGCTACACTGAACAGAAACGTAAACCATTAGACCATTACAGGCTGTTTGTCTGTTTACAGGGGAATTCACATTTTTTGCACAAACACGGCATACCGTACATTCATGGTTCCCACATTGTTCTAATTCAGCGAGGGTAACATTTGTCATTGGTGACTTTTAAGTAAAATGAAATTAGAACAGCAAAGCACTCTTCCTGTGCAGCTCACTAAAATAACACCAGAACTGATTTATACCCAAAGCCCCTTCCAGCAATTGCATGACAAATTTTGTTTTTGGACCATATTCAGGACTGATTTCCAGCCCAGATTTTCTGGTAATGAGACGGTTTTTGAATCTAGCCAAACCAACCATGAAAGGCACGCAACCAAGCATATGATATTCAATGGTCGATTTGAAATTCAGTTTGAGAGCTAGGCAAGAATATCCAAAGAGAAATTAGTCATAAAGAAGTCAGAGTCATTGATGGTTTCCCCAAGAAACAAAAAAGCCTTCTAGCCCCTTGAGAGAACTCCCATGATTCCCTGCCGGCCACAACATCATCTTTTGTTATTGTTTTGATTGAGGGCCCCCTGGTGGTGGAATCTACATACTGTGCCTTTAAGGCTTCTAACATTATGAAGCAACAGAAGCCTTAAAAATAAAGGTTCCTTTTAATGAATTGACCACGGTTTTATCAGTACTTCATAGAAGTCAGTTCGAAGGTCCGTCCACAGTCACTTGAAAAACAACAGACTGTCTATAGTAGAAAACCTTGGCAAACATCCAAGCTATGGAGTCGTGAAATGCTGCTGTGGATACTTGAATATGGCTGATAGAAGCGTCTGCTCCTTTATGATCATTCTCTCTGTGACAAAGTGCGACAGCTGGCATTTATTTTCCTTTCTACTTTGCTATCGCTCGCTCCTCTCCCGTCTTTGTTTATGCAACGTTTTGCGTGCAAACACACCTCACGCTACCCGAGAAGACGGCGAAGGTGAAGGCAATCTATCGAAATACGAGCAGACATTGAATTAAATCAGGAGCTCTGAGGAAAATGTTACCAGTCAAAATAGTTATTTATCCTCTCCGTTAAGTTTTGAGCGCCCAAAATGCTCCTCAATTTGTCACGCTTGACCTACTCACAGGGATAAAGTTTATATTCTGATGTGTTTTTTTTCACTGTCGTCCAGGGAATAGTGCATTTTCAGTTTCATTAACATTCAGAGACTGTCTGGAAAAGCATCAGAGCTGAGGCCGCAGTGATAGTTGTAACTGAGGAAATGGTGCATAAACATAAATACAACCGCAGGGGGTGATGCCTTGCATGCAGGAGCTACTTAAAGTGCATTTCAGTGTGACTCCCACGACTTGGACAGTGACGACATTTACATATTTCTTGAAGCGATGAGCGAAGCTGTTATTTCCACCGAAACCAGCTTGGAGTTTTTAAAAAAAAAAATATGTTCACCATGTATCTATTTTAAAGAGTCAGATATATGCAAATGAGCTGTGCTGGTTGCTTCAGGACACACACTGCCAAAAGTCAGTTCTCAAGGAACACACAGACATTTTAAAACTAGTTCTGCAAGACTAAAAACACAAGTTCAACGGGAGAAATCAATAAAAGAGCATGTTTTTGAAATTTAAAACGGATTTAATTTCCTCTTTTTGTTTCTGCAGTGCTAACCATCATTCATCACCATTATGTCGGCCAGTGCCTCAACACATTCTGCTGTTCCTCCTTTTTTTCCCCATGTCTTTTATTCTCGTCTTTAGCAGATCATTGCGAGGTCAGTATGGTCAAAATGCCGCTGCAAGATACAGGTACACAGGAGCACATCACCCCTGTACTCGCCTCGCTTCACTGGCTCTCTGTAGATTTTAGAATTTTGACTAAGTACTTCTGCACATGTCAGAGCTGATCACACTGCTTTATCATTTATCTTATTCTTAAACCACAGAGCTACTCAGAACTAGTGATGAAATCCAAGGAACACATTATAGCTTCCTATTACAATCATTATGCTATAAATAGCCGAGGCAAGAACAATGTTCTCTAATAAAGTGTCTGGTAAAAAAACACGACTTTGTCAGAAATATTGACTCTTAGTATATGTATATATGTGTGTATTTTAATACTAATCACAGGCGCTGTTTGTTAACGAACATGGAAGGCAACTGCTTGAGGCCCAAGACGAGTAGGGTGAGATGAGGGCTCACAAACTGAAACCAAAGCAGTGGCTAAAAAGTACAATCTTTGAAATGACAGTGGGAAACCTCCCTAAGGGGGTCCCACCTGATAGCGCTCTCTAGCGCTTAGCGCCCGGCTAACCGCTTCATGCGTTATTACTGTGATAACCAAAGTAATCAAAGAAAGATGAAGAGGAATTATCCGTCTATAGGAGAGAAAAAGAAACAGCGTTAGCTTTAAGGACACTGGCAGACAAAATGGTGATGAACGCTGGTTGGAGAGCCCCCCTCATTGTGTTTTTCCTTGAGCCCCACTTGTACTGATAATGATATTTCTTCTCAGTTAAGGATGACAAAGATGTATTCTGTTTTGAAGGTGATATAAGCACTGTGACGCAAGTTAAACACAATTGTGCACATTATCAATTGTGCACAATTGTTAATTCGCACAGGGTTAATTCGCTCTACACATGTAATACTCTTTACTAATTGAGTGAATGGATCCCCTGACTCTGTAGAAAATGTGCATGCTGTTTAACTTCCATTTCCACCTGGAGAAAACCAATTTGGTCAAATGCACTCCGGCAGCTTAAAACTTGTGCATACGTCTATATAACCCAACATTTTATTAAATCAGGATCAAACCAGGTAAATCCCACTGAGATTAAAATGTCATTTTGGGGAAAGATCATAAACTCAGAGGGATTCAAGTGTTGGAACATCATACTGTTCAACCTTTTGAGTTGTAATAAAAAGCATTTCTGATTTTGGAGATTTTTTTTTTCTGCTTGTAGAAGCATTATGAGCAGGCTGAGCCGTTGATCATCCCAATAAAGAAATAAGCCATTTATATGAACTGTGAAAATGTCTACCTCTGTTGTAAAAAATGGGACCTAAAAGAAATTCTGTGGCTTTTACATCCAGCCTCCAATGGATTCTAAGGGAACTGCAGTTTTATTGCACTTTTGCACTCGTTTTAGTTTTCGACAACACCATGTAGTTAAGACACAGTAATGAGCCCCTATGTTTAAAAGTTGCATGGCCTAAAGGAAGAAGCTGTCCCTGAGCAATGCTGGGATTGGATTCTGCAGGGCCTCATGTTCTGGAAACAGGACAGTCTGTGGCCTTGTTGATTTTTCAGACTATAATGATCCCATTGGCCTTCATTTTACCATCCCTTTGGTGCAGATTTCCTTCATGTGTGTCAAATGTTGCCATGCTGCAAAGGCCAGGTGTTGATGCAGCCAACCCTGATACTTTCCACAAGCCAAATTCATACGGCAGTGATCTCTGTGCCATTTTTAACCCTTTTCTAAAGAGGCAATTTTTCACCCTCCAAAATATGACAAAGCAACTGCATCTTGCAAGATAACTTTACAAAAAAAAAAGAGTGTCATTGCAAAACAGGAAATTAAAACAAGAAAGTCAAAAGGACTGCCAGGACTGCACCCAATTATGCCGATAAGCTCCGTTTCTCCATTCTCCAATATGTGAGAACTGAGCAAGAGTGTCGATTCAAAAGGCTCTTGTTACAGATGAGGGGTCTCAGTGCGGCCTCTCCGTCCACTGTGTGAAGCATCTCCCCAGCCTGAATAAGTAAGGACTCCTCCAACACAGTACACACAGCATCCGCGCAGGCTCACTTCCTCTCATCTGTACAGCATGTAGAGTTCAATACAAAGGCGAATCTCACGCCTTCATTCATAAGTCACTGTCAGAAACCTCTCAAGAGGAAACGATGGGATTGCTTGTTTAATATGCATTAAAAAATGTACGTTGTAAGACTCAGGTTGAACAAAAAAAACGTTCAAGCATGACATCAAAGTTAGTAGGTGTTCCAACATGCCATCATCTACAGCACTACGTCAACTCACATTGGGCTTTATTTGCAGAGACGACAAGCAGCAACATCTGGTGTGGAAAAATGAAGCCATGCGGAAGTGTTCCTTGAGTGTCCACTTGATGAAAATCTCCATTAGGCTCCCCGTGTTCGGATGCCCAGTTTAGCAGCGCGACTCTTCTCTCCAAATATGTCACTTCTGGCATCCAAAAGCCAACATGTGGTTCTCTTATGCACAGTCAATAGACCTGCTGGGGAAATCACAATGGGTATGTGCATCATTTACAAAATAGATGCACATTTAAAAGTGTGTTGATTTCTGGGCCTTCCATGTCTCCATTTAGAGACAGGACAGAGCCAGAGACCAGGCGACAGGACATGATTTCTCAGACAAAACAATTAGCCAATCACCGTTTAGCATTTTTTTTTGAGGGGGTCACATTGGTTGGCCAATCAGATTTCAAGGGTTGCCATCCCTCTCTGGACACGACCCTGACTGAACTCACATAGTCTTGAGGTTGTACAGATTTAAGAAATATAAAGCATTCTAGGAGCACCCTGAAATGACATCACAATGTAGTCATGTCATTACCATTCAGTGTTTGCTGAAGAGAGTTCAAGAGATTTAATGGTCTTCAAGCATTTGGAAATGCTAAGAATAAGGGTTAGGGTTAAGTTGTTATCATGAGGTGTGATGTTGTGGAGTTCAAAGAATGCTGTGGGACTCTTTGCACAAACATACTGCAAGGAGAAAGCTATTGCATCTGCAGAGCAGCAGAGGTACCAATTTCTCCACCAACAGCAGAGTCAATGGACCAGAATAATACGAGGGTTTCCATATGTCCAGTTTTTCTCCAGTCATGTGGGGGGGAAAAAATCAACGGAGATGAGAGAAAATTGGTCTATCTTTCTGAAAAAAGAAATTACACATTCTCATATTTTTCATCTCCTTTCTGAGAGCAAAGCGTTTGATGTCTGCTCAACAGCGAGCAGCCGAAATTAAGACTCCGTTCAGGGGTGGGAAAGTTCAAATGGAAGGGGCAGCTTCTCAGTGATGTCGTAACGCTGCAATGCCCCTCAAAGTTTGGGCGAATTGAATGTAGCCTGGGTCATGCTGGCAAGTTAGGAAAGAGTTCAACATAGCACCAGAGAAACAGTCATACAATGACTTGACTTGTGACCCGGTTAGACCAGAATGTAGCACAGGGGAAAGAATATTGGGTAGTTATGAACTAATGGAGGCTGGCTAACAGCTTAAACTCCCCGCTTACTTAATACCATGGATGTGTTAGTTATACCTTCAAAATGAACAGAAGCCAGAAACTGTATGGAAACCTGAATGGCTTGGAGAAGTTATTCCGAAACACAAAGGGTGTTTCTACTTCATGAGTTTGTTTGGACGTAAGTGAACACAGGAGTCGTAATCGGACGCTGAACAAAACAGGGGCGGCTGTGGCAACATGTCCAATGTGTCCTTGGGCAAGACACTTAACCCCAAATTGCTCCCCCTGCTGCGTCTGGGGCGTATGAATGTGCGTGAATGGATAGTTACTGGATGGGCCACATATCCAGCCCATCAGTGTGAATGGATGTGAATGGGTACGTGTGCTCTGTGATGTAAGCGCTTTGAGTAGTCGGAAGACTAGAAAAGCGCTATACAAGCTCAAGTACATTTACATTTACAAAACAAGCGAGCCCCGATCGCCTTGAAGTAGCAGTTTCTTTCTCATTGAAACCGTGGAGCAAAGCAACTGGGACAAATAGCCCAATTAGTTGACTCATCTCACTCCAGTACCACTCAATGATACAGTAATAGAGGCGACATGGCTCAAACAGTATAATTGAAAAGTTCTTCAAAAAATGCAGGTTAAAGAAAAAATCTATGAAGATTAGGACGTTTTATTGGTATGATGTGCTGTGGTTAGTAGAAGGGGGCTGGCTCCATTGTAATGTAGTCAAGCCTCCTTCCTTGCTGTTTTTGCACATTTGTTGTATTTCTTTGAAGGCCAGTGGAGCATCAGGAAATGTGCAGAGGTTTAAGTCAAGATGAAATACTCAAACTGTAGCCTGGATGTCGCATGAGGACCAAATCGTGCGATGCTAAAATTAGCTTTATGTTGGAACGCACCTCCTCGATTGTATCTATGAAACAGCTTTTGACGCAGGTATCCTGAAGCTGCATGTATTTGCATATGGCATGCCATGATTTTATGATATTTATGCACATACTGTATGCATGGCTGTACACTAATGTATTCAAATGAGTGTTCCACAGAAATAACTCTGTGTCAGTTGTGATGTACCAGCTGCAGGTTGTTGAAAATGTCCAGGAAAATGATTTCTTGAAAGCATGCATGCTACAAAACATCCCCGGGTAAATGAATGCCTACAGGTCACTCTGGGAAATGTAGGAAATCAGTGAGGTAGAAGTATACAAGGCGGCTTGAGGGGGGAAAGTGGTTTTTGTTTTTCTTCTTTGACACTCACTTTTACAGGGAGAAACATAAACATGTACATCCTCCCACAGACATTTCCCTCGTTCTTGAGATGACATGACTGAGAGTCAATGTCTGCAAACTGTCTGACAAATGGCGACAGTGTTCCCGCCTTGGGAATTTCATCTCAGAGTCGACGCAGGAAATGATTGAAAAGACACTCACACACCAAACGACCTTTGAACGCTTATTGTTTTCTTCTTGATTCATTATACACGTATTCCCACAATGGGCTGTTCGGGCTCCGCTTGAACACATTCAGATGTAAAAAAGAAAAAAGTTCAGTCTGAAACTTGTGGCACGTCCGCCTCTAGAGAAATGCAAAAAACAAACATAAATCTGTAAATGTGCTTGGTCTCCATGACAGACACTGTTGTGCATCAAAATCCGTGCACGAGTCAGATTGTGTGTGTGTGTGTGTGTGTGTGTGTGTGTGTGTGTGTGTGTGTGGATTTAGTGGGACATGAATGAGTAGAGTAAGGATGCAACTGAGAACCATTCTGTGATCATTCTAGTTATAATCATGCAATATTGGAAACCTTCCTGGAGTTCCTTGAATTGCTTATTTGCAGTTAAATTAGCATTCAGTAACGTGAGATATCAATAAGTGCAGTCCGTTTTCATCTCAATCCAATCTGTCCTGGGGAAATGTACGATGAATACTTTACAACTGTGCTGGAGTCCATCGGAGAAAACACTGTAGAAAATCCTCACGCTCCATTACAGATCAACAGTGGCCAACAACGGGCAGCCGGTTGTAAAACACTAAAAAGTGTGAATTTCTTTGGTCATGTTTATGAAAATAACAAGAGATATGATTTGGTCTTGCCCTCAAAGACTTCAGAATAGACTTGGACTAACATTTGAAGACTTCTGATTTGACTTCGACTCCCAGAGATGCGACTTGACTTGGACTAATGCTCAAGCATGAGACTTGACTTGGGCTTGCCATTAAAGATTTGAGCCTCGAGTTGGACTTACACGCAAAGACTTAAGACTTGGACCAGCTGCTGCCTTCAAAGACTTGAGTCTTTACTTGGACTACCCCTCAAAAACTTTCAAAAGATTTCACATGGACCCTAATAGACTCAAGAACTGAATCTGATTAACCCTCAGGTACTTAAGACTTGGCATTTACTTAACCTTAAAGACTTGAGACTTGGCATGGACTAATCCTCAAAGACTTGAGATTTGGACCTGCAGCGGCCTTCAAAGACTTGACTTGGACTAACCCTCAGAGACTCAAGGACTGATCTGACTAACACTCAGATATTTGAGACATGATTTGGACTTGCCTTTAAAGACTTGTGCCAATCTTTGGGCTTTACTTGAACATGAAGTTATACGTGTAACACGGTAATGAATTCATGGCCTTAACGTGTAAAAATATCTCAAATAAAGGAAGCTTGGTGGAACATTTTGCTCAGTCAACTATCTAACAAGCAATTATCAGATCTGGAACATAACAATGGGTTGTAATCAGATGTAGAAAACCAATGAACACATTTTTTGAAAGTTTAATTTATTATGCAAGTTGTGTAAAATAAACTCAATCAATCATATTCCCAACAGGCAGAAGAAATAATAACTTGCTGAAACATTTAGCTCAAAGTTTGTGTTCACATTCCTGGTTACAATTTTATGCTACATTACCACAGCAAATGTACTGCATCGATGTCAATAATAAGCTTCTCCTTAATAATTCATTCTTTCAATTATTGAATTTGGTTGGCTAAACATTACAAGAAGGTGTGCGGCTTCAAACCCTTTTTTCTTTTGTATCCGGCTGCATCACTGCTGAGCAGGTGTGGATCGCAGGTGTAAAGAGGGACATGCAAGTTTGGAAAACCCTTCAACGAAGTCGTACTTTGACGTAGTAGACTGTGCATCCTTAAGTAAAGGTGTTTTTATGAAACTGGCATTCCTCACACAACACGTTTCCCTACTCCCCATGGTGGAGAGAAATACCAAAAAGCCATTAAAAAGCTGCTGCAAAGAATAATAACACACATCGTGGTGCTTGCTTTGATTGAGTCTCGCATGTGGCTTCAAAGTGTCTGGACATATTGCAGCTAAAAAATGTCACGTCTTAATGACTCGCTCTAATACAGTCTTGCGCAAGTACAGTCACAATATGTCTCCCTAATAGTACTTCACATGAGGCTCTGAGCCGCACTAAAAATGAATTACTGGGACAGTTTTGCTTTGGCACACACACAAAACTACTCATGGACGACAGCACGATGAGGATGCATGTGCGTGGCCGCGCTATATGCAACACTCAGCAACAATCGTGATGAGTTCATGCATGTCATGGTAATTTCAGTTTGGCAGAATTCACATGGCTGCTGTTGCACGCCTGGGTAGATTTTTTTTTACGTTGGAGACAAGGCTTCCATTGAAGACATGTAAGGCCCCGTGTCCACCTACCCTTTTGATTTCTCCTCATGGATTTCTCTAGCATTCTTTCAGATTTTTTTTCTGAGCACTAAAGTTGAAGATCTTTTAACATTTCAGAACTTTGCAGATTTGTATCTTTTGTAATCTCTTGTAAGTTGAAGCAAAGTTCACTCTTAGTTAGCTCAATTGGACGAGGCATTATTTAGTTGCTAATTTCAAAGATAATACTCTTTCTTTAGGGCTTTGTTTTGATTTATTTCAAGTACAACTGAAAAAAAATAAAATAAAAATAACTTGCCATATCCAAAGAGATCTTTAGCAGCTTGGTGGGTAAAAGCAGACAGGTTCTGGGCTCTTTTCCCACTGGAGCAACCTCAGCTAAATATGTATGTGTTAGTGATACAGTACTTTGACTTAAATTGTGTCTTAGACTTGCATACTTTTCCATTAAAACCTTACTTAGATTATCCTTTGGAGCCCACATTTACTGAAAATGCCATTTACCTCTTGCCGAGGTTGCAGGCGGTGAAACTGAAATCACTTCATTTTACTCAGCGTTATAGGTTGGCTTGAATTAAAACAACCCAAAGCAGATGGGTTTCTGATGATTATAGCACGCACACACACACACACACACACGATTTTCTTCTGCATTTTATACAGCAGATGCAGCAGCATTTGCCGACTTACTTAAGAGGCTTTCTCCAACAAAGCCAAGCACTGGTCTTAATATATTTCCTCTCATATTCCAGTGTCATTAGCTAGAGCCTTTGTAATAAGCCATGTTATGTATCCCCCCTTAATCGCAGACCTTGGCATGCAAATGTGAAGTGGCATTGGCGGGGGGGGGGGGGGGGGGGGGGGGGGTTATGTGCGTCGGAATTTATCTGAACTGATCAGAAACACAATTATGCCTTGCTCGCTCATAATAAAGCACGGTTAAGTGGGTTGGAGAATTCATTTATTTACATTAACTCCGTCAGCGATTGACAGTAATGGATGCCATTCATTGATGAATGAAGGATTTGGTGTGGCTAGGGCTCTTTTGTTCCAAAGCCATCTGGGGTTGGGGAGGGGTTGAAGGGAAGTGAAGACAATTGATGAATTGAAACTTTTAGGGAGATTGTATTGAGTGAAACTGCCAAGGCCATTTAGTCCTTTCTCTCTCTCTCTCTCTTTCTCATGCACAGAGAGAGCATTTCATGTTCGAGATATTTTGTAGTCCATCTAAATACGTTTGAAAAAGAGGTTTTCCAATTGATTTTTCTTCCTCTCTGACTTCCCCGCCGTGCTCAGAGGCGCTGCTTGTCAACAGGTAAGGAAGGCAACTGCTCGGTGCCCCGGGCCAGTAGGGGGCCCCCCAATGGCTGACAAAAGTTAAACCACAGCATTGCCATAAATATGTGCATATTTTGCAATGACAGTAGGAATCCTCCCTCATGGGGCCCCATCTGACAGCACTAACTCTCAATGCCCTGCTAAGTGTTGCATGGACTATTGCTGTGAAATTAAGAATGGATGCTGGTTGAAGGGGCCCCCAATGCATTTTTGCCTCGGGACCCAACAGACCCGAGAAGCGCCCCTGGCAGTGCTCTAAATGAACTTAACTTTATTGGCCTTGCAATACTGACAGATGCCTTATCTCCACTCCCTCCAATGTTTCGCCCACCCTCCCTGCCACAGAGTCCGCCCCTTACTCTGCACTAATCTCCGATTTAAATTAAAACATAATTGGGAATCATGAATCATTAATTTTGTTCATGGACAGCTCAGGCGATGCCCTGTCAACTTGATGCACTGCCTTGCCTTGTATATTTATTAAAAGGCCTTCTCGGTGCTGGTCGCAGCCTGTGATGTACATATGGCTGAGATAGAGTGGGTGGGCTCGGGCACAGCATGCAGTGTCTTAATTAATGGTGATTCACGTGCCCGGGGGTAACAGCTACCTTGACATTGGCTTATGAAGTACCGCATGGCTGTCTGAGCTCGTATAAGCATGTATATATGGCTTATCCAAGGGGAATGGCTCTACTGTACGTGCTGCAGTATTAACGCTGGCCTGCTATAATATTCCAATGCAACTTTAGTAATAAGATACAATGAGTAGAGATGAGATCAAGGTTTTGTTCATGAATTTCCTGTTTTTTCAGAAAGTACAAATTCAAGAAATTCATCAGGGGGCCCCACCTGGCAGCGATTCTGTTGCATGCATTGTTGCTGTGACAACCAAAGTGTGTCGATGAAAGTAAACAAAAAGGAAAATGAAGAGAAATAGAAAAGGGAAAGAAACAAGCAAGCACAAAGATATTGTCAAATAAAATTGTGATGAACGTTGGTTTGAGGGCCCACCAAATGATTTGTGCCTGGGGCCCCACCAGACTCTAGGATTGCCATTGTTATTTTCCAATATTTGTTTTGAACCATTTTTGTTCAGTTGTTTTCTATTGTTTTTATCAAATGCTGTGAAGACCGGAGGAGTAAAAAATAGAGATACAATTGAAGTAATGTATCCATCATTGAACTTCTTCTGTCAGCACACCGTTTGTTTTTTTCCCACATAAAATATTACGACCCCTAGCAGTATAGATTTCCTGATTTCAAGGATCACAAATCACCGTTAACAGCTCGTTCTATGTGTGACATTTGAGACTTTAAGTGAAGATTAATGATGTGGTAAATGAGTAGAAAAGGCACACCAGTGTCACATATCCAAGCTTAATGTCAAGTTGTATCATTTCCATAATATTACAGCAACAATATGCTGTGATGGCCCTCCAACCACTGATCTGTGACACTGTTCGAGTTCTCCTTCTAGTTCTGTTGGCTGACTCACACAACTTTGCACATCACGAGAGTGTTATGACTGCACTCTCCAGGCGGATTTTTTTATTTTTTAACTACATTTATTGTCATTTATTCCCTGAATTCTTTTCATGGATTAAAAAGGTTGTCCAAGTTTCTAAATATCATAAATGAATACAAGTAACAACATCTGTAATTGTGTGACATTGTAATTAGTAACATGCTATGACAATTCCTCAATAGACTCAATACTTGTTTGAGATATTTACACTCAAATTAATCTATAAGTAAAAGGCAAAGGCAGAAAACTTGGAGCAAGTCCTGCTTTTAGCTAAATGCTAAGAACCTTACATTCTGACGTTGATAATGTTAACATGCTAGCAATGGTCTCATGTTTGGGATCTTTCTCTAACACATTGGTATTTGCGAGTATTGTCAATTAGTATTGGGCATAAAGTATAGCTTTGGCTTCATGTAATTTTGTTCTTTTTGAGTCGGCCATGAACCAAAGTGTTGGAAATATTCATCCATCCATGCATGCATTGCATCCATCCATTCATCCACCCATCCAAATCAACATTTGTAGAGATATTCCAATAAATAAGTCCATAAATGAAACAGATCTACTCAAGTGTTCATGTACTAAATATCCAAATACCTAGGGGTGATTCCGTACTCCAGTTAAATGTTACCTTTTGATTTTCTGAAGTAGGTCACAGCTGCTCTATTTAAGAGATAGATGGGTAAAATACTGTTGCTTGTATCTTCTCAAACGCTGTGTTTGAGCTGTCCCTGACTGACAGCATAATGACAAAATGTATGGATTTTCCAGTCCCCACATTTGCTATTTTCAATTCTTCTTAAAATAAAAGCCTTGGCACAGGCAAAAGAATGCAAGCTGTCCACTTTATTATTATACCTGTACCTTTCAATTTATATAAAACAGATGTTTTATGCTATTGCAGCATTAGAAGGCATTGTTGAAATCCTAGGCTTAGATTGTGCAGGTGGGCGTCACAAGAATACCAAGTCTTAGTCAACACTGACTCATATGCCCTCAAAAAAAAAGCAGCCCTGACATCACTTGATGAAGTAGGGTAATGGGATCTTGGTTCGCGCAAAGTAAATGATGTATTGGACATGCAATGAGGACATGCAAAGTGCAGATTACCATGTGCCTCCATGGTGTGTGTGTGTGTTTGTGCAAAAGTGCGAGGAGTGTGTGTGTTGCTTTTTTATGATGTCTTGGAAATGCAAATGAACACATGTTCAGTTCAGGTACGCATTTGGTAAAGAAAAGAAGAGATTAATGTATTTGGAAAAAAAAACAACAACATCTCCAGGAATCAAAGTACAGTATGTCATTATCCTGAGCAGTTTTATTGAAACCACTTCAAATTATGGGCAATTAACTATTTTCTTTAAGTAAGGACGAAAGCACAAGGCTTGACACTAGAAATCGAAACTTGAGTTAAATTTTGGTCTCAGGAGATTTTGTACATCAGAAACAAATGATAAATCTCACAACTCAAGGGGCTGAATAGAGCTGTTTTCTGATTTAAAAAGGCTTATGACTGTGTTTTTTGTCTGCTCTGTTGCAGTTCAGTGGATTAGTATCCAGTAGCTCCTTCAGGCTAGCCGGCTGCTAACTCTTCGGTCAGATTATGTACTCGAAGTGGAACCCCCCCCCCCCTTTAATCGGACATACATTTTGTTTC
Organism: Symphodus melops; assembly: GCF_947650265.1. Taxonomy (NCBI): domain Eukaryota; kingdom Metazoa; phylum Chordata; class Actinopteri; order Labriformes; family Labridae; genus Symphodus; species Symphodus melops. The sequence goes on from NC_136713.1 coordinate 6,242,593, forward strand.
TATGTTTTTTTTTTTTTACAAGCCTTGCTTTCACAAGCACGTCATAGTTCCATAAGGCCAATTTTCTGTGTGTGCAGTTTCTCCAACGCAAGCAGTTGGTTTGATTGGCTCCGAGAGGGATAATCGGTCCGAGTTCAATTATAAATCCCCACCACATCACGGTGCATGTGTTCTCCATAATCGTGGGATTAATATTGATTAATCCAAATGGTGCTTTTCAAAATTTAGCAAGAAGGAAATCAAAGCTCTCTGTTTGCAAATGTGCTTAATTGCAACGGGTGAGGCTACACAATGTCGCATTGACTGTGAATACAGGGAGGTTTCTTCTAAATCTGTTGGAAATTCAGATTTTCCACTAAGATTCTCTAAAACAGTCGAGCTCCAAAAGCAGGCATTTACCAACCTGGCGGAGTAAAGGTAACCAGCATAACTATACAGTATTAACACCCCTACATACTGTACATAGAACCCCAAATTTGGTGCTCCAATTCCCTGGGTACTGTTTTAGCCTTAATACCTTCTCTGACAGAAAAAAAAAAAGTCCCCATGGTGCATACATATCAGGTCACTCCCTCGTGGAAAGTACCTCTTCAAAAAGTCCTGGTCCACAATTACCCAATGTTTTTAAATCTGTAGCAGCAAACCAATAAAGATACTGTACGTCGTAAATCACCTCTAAAATGTCTGGATTATATATATGTAGATGCCAATTCTGATTTTCCGCCCTATTTTTTACAGGAGGAGTTCTTAGGCTCTGGCTTATCCTCCTTTCTTATCAGTTTTGAGACAACAAAAGCCCATATGCCACCCAATATTACCAAAGACAGTCTGCACACACCATTTCTTAAAACACGCACGTTATTCCATTATGCTAATCTGCATTCTATTATGCTAATCCCATTTCCCAAATTCAGTTGTAGTTGAACCCATGAGATAAGTGCCGAGACATGATTGCATTAGAGAGCAATTTATTGCTTTTTTAACTGTAATGAAAAAGTTTTTAATAAGGAACCTACACACACTCCCAGCTCGCTGTAACGGCACTTTTCTCTGTTTTGCACATCTGAAGGTGGAGTTCAGACTCAGGTGATTTTTTTTTAATGTGTGGTTCTATGAATTTGGTGTAAGTTGTCCTCTGGAAATCCATAAGTGAGGGACTTGCAGAGAGACTCTTAGTCAGAGGACACAAGGGTAGGGTGAAGAAAACATTGAATTTGGAGCATGGAAAAAAGAAGCCCTATTGAGAGCCAACGGCATGCTGTTGATGAAAACTGTCCCCTCAGTGGAGCCCCCTGTTTCACTTTTTAATAGTTTACTCTAACTTTAAGGTGCTCCGGGTCCAAACATTCAACAAGACAGGCCCATCTTCTTCAATACCTTTTTCTTTATTCTCTTAGGCTCTGCTCCATTGGGATTTATTATCCTCCCTTTTTTGGCTTGCTGTTTACATGGTAGACTCTTTCACAATGGTGGCACCCATGGCTTGTTAAATTAAAGCTGCAGCGCATAAAAAGAAGAACAAAAGAAAATGATGTTTAATGCTCCATCTTTTCTCTTTCCTTGTGATCTTCTGTGCCTTTAATCCCTGAAAACTTTCCTATTATACCCTACAAAAAAGAAGAATTTGCACTCCCCCCCAAAAAAATCCCAGCGCTCTCAAACAGGTCACTTGATATTTGCAGGTGCAAAACAAATGACTATGATCTATTTCGTTTCCTCAAGTGGAAAGCACCTGCACTGTCGTTTGATTGCACTCTGTTCTAGACGTTGCAGCTTGTTTGATTTAGTCTTTAGCCCCCATTGGTTGTTTGTTTTTGTTTTTTTTGTCTTCGCTCTTATCCAGGAGGGAGACATTGGTTGCTTGTAAAATTCCTTTCCCGCTTTATAGCTCTCTGGTTAGCTCTCTTAGCAATGAAAAAGCACTTCCTCATGTGCAAAATCTCAAATGTCACAATTGATATGAAGTCTGTTTTACAGCGGCTGAAATGCTGATGGTAACTGCTGCAGAATTTCCTCAGGAGCATAAAACCTGTTCCTAACAGCCCCCATTTTTTATCCAAAGCACATACACGTACTAAGTGTGATTTAGACTGTGTCGAAGCAAATGTTAAAAAACTGGTAGAAGAGATGAGGGCTGTGCTTTTGATTTCTGTCCAAATGTGCCCTACTTTTTGCTTTAAACCCTCTCAAAAAAAACAAAAAAGTAGCCACACACTCATATTTACTGCACTGCTTAATGCCATCAGAGATTATTTTGCTCGACTCACACACACAAAGATTGCCAGATGCCAGCAGAGGTTGTTGGTCAGTTAGATGCTGTCAAGCGAGAGTGGCGAACACCTGTCACAAGTGCATGGGGCGTGGGGTCAGAGGGGTGTTGGTGCTGGATTGTCCACGCCTTTCTTCGTGTGTTTATTTGTCCTCCACAGTGAATATTGCACTTTTCCGTTCTCGTCACGGGAACATGAGTTTTCTGTCAGGAGGGAAAACGGTCACACTCGAGTGAGAATAAACAAGATTTATACCATTGTTTCCCTCACTGCTGTCCTTTCTATTTACTCCCCATGTAAACTGAGTACGACTGCACACCCTTTCATGGAAATTAGTCCAATAAGGAACTTTAGTGCAAGGTGGAATTACATATAAAAGAATAGACAAGCATTAGGACAGCTCTTCTCTGTACTTCCACCTCTGTGCGCAGGGACCAGGTTCTGGGAAAAAAGCCAAGCTGCTCCGGGCACTGAAAATGTGACACTTCTCTCACGTAAATGATGTACAGTCAGGCCGAGATCTTCCCACTATCGTCATGGCAACGCTGATGGATTCCGGCCAGTGTTTGAATACAACTTGCATCTAGGTCAGAGGCCTTGGGATCTGATTTTCTCTTTCTCCCTTTTTCTGCATATCCATGCGGTGCAGATCAGGATTGTGGGAAATAAGATGTGACACCGTGCAGCTTTTTGCTCTTCACACTCATTAGAAGCTATCAGATCTGTGCTGCACACGAGGGGGGGGGGGGAATACAAACTGGGACAAGTTCAGCCGCAGTGCTACTGTAGACTTCGATGGAGGGGAGGTGACAGAAGCTTGTTTTCAGACAGGCTTACTGATAGGCTGCATGTCTTTCGAACGTTTTAGAACTCTGCAATGGAGGAGTTTTACTAGTGCCACCATGGTGTTTGGGAGTATTTTCAAATGCTTCATACTCTTTCAATCTTTGTTAAATGCAAACATTTTAAAGAATGTATTAATAATAATACTTCACCACTTTTTCCCAACACTAATATGTGTCCGTATTTTGTCCATAAACCTAACGATTAGGGGAGAAGTTCTCTGTCTTTTGCCAGCTCCATTTGTCTGAAAATATGTGCTCAAACAGGCCATTTGGAGTTTTCTCTTTATGACATCACAAAGGGCAGTAGCCCTTCCCCCAGGGTGGGTGACACTCCCACAGCTAGGTGTTTGTTCTGCCCTCTGAGACTACCCTTTCATGTTAAACAATAGGGCATGGATCGAGAAAGCCAGAGCAACCCAGACCCTTCTAGAGAAGGGCGTGGTCTGACACAGCTCATTTGCATTTAAAGCTAAAGACACAGAAACAGCCTGTTCAGAGCAGGGAAAAATGAAATGAAATAGAGGGCTTTAAAGGCATGATACAGGATCAGAGTGGATTTAGAAGAATAATTTATTTATTTATTTAGGGACCGTATTTAAACTGGTTGAAAAGTAAATGTGTGTCCTTAAAGGTGCAGGACATTCCAAAAATTAAGAAAAGTCTTTATTCTGTATAAAAAAACAAAAACAAAAGAAATCGCAATTGAATTATCTGTGGGCTGTGTATAAAAATGTAGATCAGTCCTACAAATGGCTTCACTTGATCAGAACACCAGGAGAGGGGCGGGTGGAGGAGGGGAGGAGGTACATTGAGTAAGTTTTTAGTTTTGTTTGAAGACATCTGGTGCTAAAGTGTTAAATCCACTGGAGTTGTACCCAAACTCCTCATTTCTACATTCTCAATGCGAGCCACGGTCTGCGCTGTCAGATGGCGCACCATGCCCCACTGCTCTGTGTCTTTATATTGAGCGCAGCTTTTGTTTTAGACTACCTTTTCTCCAACCTTGCTGCTAAGCTGTTGTGTACAGTCTATGAATTTTTGAGTAGTTCTTTTGAACTTTAATGCCTTCAATTTTAAGTCTGGTTCAGTTGAGGGCCACATCAGATAACCCCACTGTGACCATATGGAAATGCAACACTTTGTCCTACTTGTTCCGAGCTGCTTTAAAAAGACATCTAAATATGATCTGGCATACCAACAACTGAAAATGAACAAATGGGTAAAAGGGTTCATATTACTCTGACTCTAGTTGTGTAACTGATGTTGTTAAACCTGCAGAGGCATTCCTGCAGATTCACAGGTGTTGTCTTCATTTTGTTGCCATGTCAGTGGACTTGGTGCACAGCAATTTCAGAAATTCTAGATTTTGTTTTGGTGGTAGTGACTCATATGTTGGGTCTGTTAGCCTGGTATGCTGGATACAGCTAGAGGCAGTAGTTAAAGTAGTTTAAAGTTTGATGCCCGCAAATAAGTTAAACCACAAAAGTTATTAAAAATAACACTTTTTTTCTCAGCAAGGTCCCACATAAGCAAATGTCTATGATTCCGAATGTAGTTTAAAGGCTGGCTTCATAGAAAAGCGTTAAGGAGAATGGATGGATGGTGCCATAGAAATGCCCACCACTTTGCTCCGGTAGTTATGAAACATAATTCAGAAAAAGTTTGTTTGTATTACAAATACTATCATGTAAACAATTATTCCCATCGCTAATAACCAACTCCCTTGATATTCTAGTTAACTAGTATAACAGACCATAGCATTGGAAAATGTTCTTTTGCAATTACGTTGACCACATTCTAGCTAACATCTCCAAAAATATGGAGAGAAAGGCTCTGGACTTTTTGTCCTATGTCTGTGAGATTCGGTTGAATTTGTTGGATATTGGTTCTTTTTGTCTTTAGCTCTGACTCAGAATTTTCTCACCAGGCTCTCAGGTCTGCATCCTATCTCTATTTCTGACAACAGGGGCTCCCCCTCTGGCTTGGCTTGCGGTGTGTTTTCCCTCAAACGTATACCCCCATGGTGCTAAACCTTCAAAAATTCGACTTAGTTGCCTTCACCCTGCTGGATACTTTCAATCCAGATCTCGGATGGTGGCCCACAGCCCTGCCAGACATACTTACACTTCATTGTCCAGCCAAACACACTCATTGGTGCTCTCTATCTACTTGTCATGTGGCAACCATCCCTGCACCATCCACCTCTCCATGTGGTCTATTCTGTTGTTCCCCCTGACACACCAAGGGGAGAAATCATCTTCTAAATTGTAATTGTTACTTGTCAGGAAAAAGAAAAGGACATCCTGAAAACTCCTGCAGTGAACAAGACATCCGACCATAATGTAATTCCTCTTTCTTTCTTTTCTATTGGAATGTGAAATTTTATGCAAGTGTGGTAAAGAGGACAAAGTGTTCCTTTTATCATACAAAAGGCTCTGTGCGACTTGAACTTTTTTCCTTCCCTCATTTTGTACATCACTTTTCTTCCTGAATGAACCCCCTTTAATAGGTGTTACGTGTTTGCCAGTGCTAAGCCCGTCACTTTGGAACGCTCATTGTATATAATTAGGCTGCATTTCCTTAGAGTCATGAGAAAAGCTTTTGTCTGCTTCCTGGCATTTCTGAGAAACAAGTTTAAATACAGTTTCATACATACCATGACTGTTGGTTGAGGTACAATCAATAGTGGGTGACACTTTTGAATGCCTAAATTTCCATTTTTGATTTTTTTTTTGAAACAGCTTGGTTTGACACTTGCTATTCTCTGCAAAAGGTTAAGATGATTGATAGCACATGGCAATCAATATTGGGAAGTATGAGTAGCGTTACAGCAGGACCGAATGATTTCCTGGAGATGCATTTGTACGTAAGAGTGGGATTGTGTCAATCAGAGCTCTGGCTATGTCTAGAGTTATGATGATGAAGTTTCTTGTAATGGTATATAAGAAAAAACATTCAGCCCGACCTAGAAATATTGTTTGTCATTACTGTCCCTTATTCCATTTAACCTTGCTTTTCATGGGCTAACAAATAGAATCCATTCATGGATTTGAATGCACTCTAATAACTAGCAATCAAGCCCTTTCATTATATTCCTGCTCCCTGTATTTGATAAGTGGAAGGATTGCAGCATCCATGACAAAGAATAGACGATACAATGAAAATGTATTCACTGTTTCTATAAAAACTTTGTATGTAATCAGTGAGTGGGAAAAAATTGAAAGTTTTGTGTGTTATGGGATTGCACAATGGTTGTGCACAAATGCATTTAGTCCATACTATCCATAGCCATTAAAGGGAAGAAAACAACAACAATTGAGTTACAAAATAAAGATTGTTAAAAGAACCTTTTGTGGACCAGTCTGTAAACGTGTTTATTTATGCAGTAAAAAGACGACAGAGTAACAAGATCACAACTATGGCATTATGTAACGCCAAAGCAACTGAGGTGGTAACTGCTTCAGATGGAGGCATTTTGTGAGTCACTGTGAGGCGTTGCAAAGAGCCACTTGAACCAAGATAGAGAATAAGTAAATAGTTGTTTGTTTATGGCGTGAATGTGTGCGTTCCTATCTCAAACATAAAGTGGCAACATTTAAGACCAGTGATTCTCAACTAGCCTCAAAATCAGCTGATATTTTTCAACCAATCTGAAGAAAAGTTATGCAGTTTGGACCTCAGAGGGTACAAATCATGTGACAGTACAAAGAAATGGAACAAAACTAATATTTAAAAGGCACTTCAAAGTAGGGTCAGACCAATATATCCCTCAAATGCAGTTATCAAACACTTGTAGAAAAAAAGATACATAACCAAGACAAGATGGTCACTCAACTGGAAAGTAACATGTGCATGTGCGTGCATCACTGCTCAAATCTCTGGAGAGTTTTAAAGCTTGTTATCATCCACATAGCGCCCTATGTGTTTAAAGAGTTAGCTACTGACTGACTACTAGCCTCTTAATTGTCTTGCATACTTTCTAAGCATGTTAAGTAAGGTTTTCTTTGAGAAAGGTATTGACAAAAAAAAAAAAAAAAAAAAAAAAGATTTTGAGTGTGCTGTATTCTGTATTCTCTCCGTCTGTTTCTCACACATTTCTGACTTTGGACGTGCTACTTTTAAAGAATGAAGTTTTATAAATATGTATTTGTTGCAGCCCCACTCTGAGTTGGACAACCCCGGTCCAAAAGGTCGGAACACGCCCCTGCAGATGATTGAGCGCATGAAGACATCACTGAAAAGATGTGTGCTTTTTTTCCAGCTGCTAGCAAGTAGCATGGTATTAATCATATAACATATAAAAGATGAAAGCTAAGCTTGTGTCTTTAAAAAAAGACAACCAAACAACTCCTTGATACCTTGAGTTTTTCATTCAAACATATCTAATCATTTCTCTTCCCAGCACATTGAAACCTTGCCGCGAGCTACTTCTATGCAATTCCGCTCCATTTTTCTCCAGATTTATGATTATCTGTATGAAGAAGTATTTCATCAGGAACTATTTTTTTCCCGGTCATCGGTTGCTTGGGATAGGCCTTGATTTGTGACGGGCTGTGTGTAATGACACCGGCAGAAGATGAAGTCACATTACAGCTGTCAACTGCGGCTGTTTGTCATGAGAATGGCGCCATTAACTAAACCTTGGCAGGTATCAGTCACCTGGCCGGGATGCTATTAGCCTCCCTGTGACAAGAGTGCCTAATGTATTACACATTTAAAACAAGATCCAGGCTTTGCAACGTGGATACTTTCTGTGTTTGATGATGTTTAGATACAGTCACAGGACACATTCAAAGCAATAAGCCCATGAGAACGGACGTAGATTCCCCTGCTCAGGATATACAGTATTTGTGATAGTGCAAGAAAAAACACACTTTCCCTATCATTAATTAAAGTCTCCTGAGTTTGAACTCCTGTCCTTTCATAAGGCATTCACAGGGGGGATGACCGCGACTTAAAACGCCGTGCATCTTTGAATAAATCATGCAGGGGAAAAAAAAAAAAAGTGGAAGCATTTCTTGTTGTTCTTGACAGGACCCCGGCACCTGCTCCAAATTATTCATGCGGCTGAGTGCGCCGTGTCTTCCTCCATATTGCCATTGCGAGGAACCAGGCAGGTATCAGTCACCCCGCTCATGGCATTTTCATCTCCTCTGTGACATTAGATTGTGTGGGTGTGACACCACCCCTGATGTATCGGGGGTGATTGCAGCTGAACTTTAAATGCTCACAAGGTGATTTTAAAAAAGAAATCATTCGTCCCTGAGGCTGAGTTTTCCTTGAATTAATAACGTTAAATAATAATTAAAAAAAAAAAGGTTATGTTGCCTTAAGGAGTGTTAGCCCTTTAAACTCGTACATACCTGTTTGTGTTTGGCTCGATTGGACCAGACAGGTTTTTCTTCCTCACATCCCCAGCCTCTTGATTTAAGTAGAAATAGGCAAGCCAAGGTTCAACCATATAAAAAATTTAAGTTAAGACATGCGTGTAGCTGACACGGAGCTGTAGGTGATAAAGGTCTCCAAACACGACAATATTCAAGGCTGATGTTATTGGTGCTAACAAAACAAATGACAGGTTTAATGCATTCTTCAGTGCCGACAGTACAACAGTTTACATGAGGGATTAAGATCTGACAGTTTATTTTCCAACCGTAGATGAGGTAACACAGGGATGATCTCCACATGCTCAGTGGTCCACCATCGCCGCCATTCGCTGCAACTTTAGCCAACGCTCCTGTTTCCACAGCGAGCGCCGCGGTCCGACTCCGGAGCCGCTACGCTCTGCTTCGTTTCAAATACGCTGCGACAGGGCCCGCTGCAAGCACGCGTCAAGCTGGACAGAATAGAACGACCTGGTCAGGCAAGGAAACGCAGAGAGCGGCCGGTCGACTTCAAATTAAAACACAAAATATGGACTCGTGATCGCATTGTCACGTAGAGTGACAAAGCAGCAGGTTGTTTGCATGTTTTTCTCTTTTCTCCTGTGATGTGCGACAGCGACTCACTGTGAGGCAGGGCGCACAGCTGCCGTACAGCAGTGCACACGGAGTGCTAAAAATGAGGAGTTCGGGCAAGACTTTTATTTTGACGGCCAATTTGTTCAACTCCTTCTGGTTCAAGCGTCGCCTTCTCTGGTCAGTCTTAATCTCAGTCACACATCCGTCAAAATAAAACATTGGGATTTTCCTTGTGTAAAAAAACAACCAGAGGGAGTCCCACGCTCCACCTGCAGTCGTTTGTGCTGCCTCACCGAAAGGTGTGGGCGACTGAGCTGACAGGCCTCGCCTCAGAAAACAACACGCTGAGAAACAGAGCACCCACACCTGCAGGTCTTCGCCAGGGTTCTTCCGTCTCTGCTCGCGGAAGCATCTTGTCACACGGCTTCACCTATCATGCACATCCTCGCCCAAGCCCTGCAACTTCACAAAATAAAGTCTGCTGACCTCAACATACATCTTAATCAGCCATCATGTCAGTCATCATGTCCTTGCTCGAAGCCTGACCCCCCCCCCCCTTTTTTTTTCCACTCAAAAAGCATTTATATCATGAACCCAAAAGGTCAGAAACACTCAATTATATTCAGAGTTATTCAGCAGCATAGCAGAGCTCTCTAAACAGAACGAGTGGTTATGTACTTTCCTCATGAATATTGTTTATATACTTTGAGATCTTGGCTTCTGCAGATTTTTTTTTATCAGTTGATGTTGACAAAGTGACAGACAAAAGAAGCTTCCTGCAGTGTTTACTCCTCTGACGAGACATTTTTTAAAGGCAGACCGACTCTGAGATTTGATTACGAGGTTCGAGTCTGCGCTACAGTGCTCTCAGGGCTGATTAAAAGGAATGAGTTTTGCCGTTTCCCACATTGTGATGGAACATGAGTTCCCCGTTTTTAAAAGCTGGAAGATCATACCACTGACAAAGGCTTAACTGGAGTCAGCTCTTTATGGTGCTCTTTTAACGACTACATACTGAAACCTCAGCACAAATGAAAACAGGCCACAGGAGCAGGAAGAAGGAAATTGGCAGCTGTGACATTTTAATATTTTGGGGTTTTCTGCAAGACATCTCACCTCTTTTTCCATTGACGAAAAGAATTTCTGGAGTCAAACCAGGACTCAGTACAACACCAAGTTTGTCACTGTCACCATTAAAACAGTGATAAAGAAACATCCAGAGGACCAAATTAAACATCCGTAGCATGCCCATGCTAAAGCTGTTTGCACATGTGCACTTTTCATTTCAGGAGGACCGCTCCACAGATTCTTGTGGCCAGGCGGTTCACATTATGCGGGAGTCCCTTCCTGTCAGACAGGAGGACTCCTGAATCCTGATACTGACCGAAATATAGAAGTTGAGCAAGGCACCAAAACCCCCAATCACTCTGACATCTCTCTGCTAATGTCTTCCTGTCACCTGGGACCCACACACACCATCAAAAGGAATACACTGCTTTGAAATTTGGACATGCGTTTTAATATATTTACTGATAAAATCTTATCAAAATACACTAATTTCATTAAAAATAGGGACATTTAATATTGGCGGCTGCTGACGATTAGCCTTCTGAACACCCCTGCTGTAACAGATGGCTGACCTCACATAATAATTATGAATGGCTATTAGCATAAATAATAAAAAAAAATAATTTGATGTCATTAGAAACATTGAATTGAGGTGTTTGTTTAAATTAACTTGATTGCTCAGTCTGTTATCGGTCTGCTTTGTTATTGTTTTTATTCAAACTTTGCAGGTCTGAAAACCAAAACCCAATCAGGCTAAACCTGCATGTAACTTGCCAATCACAGCGATTCTGTGAGGAGAAGGTTTGGTAGCAGACATGTTGCCATGACAACGGTTGGCTGCATTCTTTTGAATCGTTCATGTCACTTTCTTTCACTTTCATATTCTTAGAGAATTCTTACAGAATTCAAAAAATAACAGAGGAGCTGGGATTTGGGGGCGGGACTAAACAGGCTTTTATCTGTGACATCATGATGACATCACAGAACAGAAGGTACTAACAGCTTGTCCTTAATTAGTGAATGGACTGAGCGATACACACATACTAGCTCTGCAATTATTTGGATTTCATCTTAACAGACGGCAGAAACAAGGCGATAGTCATCACAGTTAATAGATCTGGACATAGAATGGAAGAAATGGATGCATCAGTGGAGATTGAAGAAGGCGCCATTAGCCCACTGATTGAATCATTTTTTGAAAATATAAATCCAGACCAGTGGGAATTGTTGAAAATGGGAAATCCGGACGATGCCACCAAACTTCAGTTGGCAGAACTCCTTTTGGAGTTAATTATCTTACTGTCAAAGACCTTGTTGGAGATTATCAAGAAAAAAAATATTATCTTGACTGCGGAACGAATCCAGTCCATTCTGGGGGACACAATTCCCGAAAGTTTTGCTCAGGTTTTAAACATTACTGAAAAAGTTAAGTGTCCTGGCTCAAAGAACTTGAGCAAATTAATTGTGAAGGAGGTTTCCCAAAGTGTCAGGTCTTTCCTTCTTTCTAATGAAGACTCAAGGTTCAAATACATTAATAGCCGACTTACACCACCAAAAACACTGCATAGAATGGTAGGCCATGCTTGCAGAATGTTAAAAAGCTTGATGGGCAGGGTAAACAATATGTGCAAAACTAAAGCCAGGCCACACAAACAAAGACAAAGCGACACCAGCTCAGCAGAGGAAATGGAGGGCAGTAGTGGCAGCAGTCGTGGCAGCAGTCGTGGCAGCAGTCGTGGCAGCAGTCGTGGCAGCAGTCGGTCACAAAACAGATTTGCAGGGACTGAAGTTCAAGATGTGATTTCAAAAGGATCAAAGGAAAGCTCTTTGAGTGACAAAGCAAAAATCGTTCACAAATTAATAAGCAAAGAGTTCCATGAAATAGCCGAACCTCTTCTTAACAGCGCAACAGACATCGAGTTGCTACCATCAAGCACTTTGGAGGAGATTCAAGTGATTTCTGAGGACATTGCTCAGTCGATCACTGAGACAGTTCAGAGATCAGAAGAAACAGAAGCTGTGAGCCTGACACCCGAAGGCAAAAGAAAATGTTCTTTGAAAAATAGGACGAACAGGGTAAAGGTACACAACTTTTTTGCAAAAGCCTTCGCCAAAATATCCATACATCGCATGGCGACAAAGTTGAAGAAGAAATTCCGTCGTGGCTCCAAAACCGAAAGTAGACGTTCAATGCAGTCGCTGATGGACAGTGTTGACGCTCTGATTTTTAACTTGGATATGAATAACTTAGAAGAGAATGACAAGGTTAATGGTTTTCCCAGCCTTATCAATTTTAGTAAGGCTAATGTTCTGCTTTTCACTAAAGAACTCAGCGACCTCCTCTATAACTACAGTGTCAATGGAATGTTGCCTGAGCTGATCCCAGATCCGTCATATTGCATGGAAGTCTGTCCAAACATTTATGGTGAAATACAGGCCAGAGTCTGGTGTTTCCTGGCACTGATGAGGTGGTGGCTCTCCTTTCAGGCAGGAACCCACAGTGACAGGGTGATGAATGCTTTGTCAGAAAAGAAAGTGGAATCAGCGAGGTTACAAAAGGTCCCAGAGAGTTCACCTTTCGTAAGTTCATCTACAATTGTACTGGATGAGACAGTTCAAGCTCTCGTCAAGGAAACATCTGTCAGATTTCTTGTAGAGATGATAGTGTCCATGATCGTCGACCAAGCAAGAGTGAACCGCACGCTAGTTAAGCCAAGGAGGATCATTGATCGCTTGTTTGAAAGGATTTGGGCGGAAGTGAAAGGGGAAGATTTCGTAATTGATATCAAAAACTTTAAAAAGATCCACAAGTCCATTTCCAAGGACCTCTGCAAGAAGTTTGAAGGCGGCGGGATCGGGTGGATTCTCCTACACACGGAGAGTCCATGTTTGGACGACTACCTCATCTCCCTTCTAAAAACTCACATGACGCCAAAAAGGCCTAACGCTGTCAGCAGGTTCTTTGGCTCCATCAGCAACGCCATCACTTCCCTCTTCAAGCGTGGATCTGAAGTTAGTCCCAATTAGGTGAAACTAACATCATCTTTGAGGAACAACTGTCCAATGTTCTCCACACACACACACACACACACCTCTTTAATAATGTCACATTTGGGTTTGCTACAGTTCTCCCACCATATCCTGTAAATATTTGTCTCAGGATTTAAAAAAAAAACTGTTATCAAAAAAAAATAAAATCAACCAAACAATAACAAAAACATTTGTCAAAAAATGATTACTCAAAATGTATCCATTTCCTTATTATTTTCAAAATAAAAGAGCAATGCTTATGCTATCACATTAACCTGTAAAGCTTATTATATGGTTTCTATGACATGTGGCTCGGTGGCCCACATGTCAAACAGCGTACTGGTGCTTAACTGGGGGTTAACTTTCATCTCAACGCTAATCCTGCATGTGACCGAGTTGGGGCGGAACATGCAGGGATTGTCAAGAAATGTCAGAAATGTTCAGAGGAGAAGTGCTCTCAAACATCCAACGGTGAGGAAGCATGCCTTGACCCTTCTGTCATGTCCTCGGCAGGTGCAAGAAGCAGAGGACATTTCGTGTTGAGACAAAGCTGGCAGGAGGTATTCCTGCTTGTACTATATAACACAATATAATATAGCATAGTATGGTAGAGTATCAGCTGTATGGAGGTTCAAGACACAACCGAGAGAAAATACAAACACACTTTTAATGCTAACGAGGGAGGTTTAATGCATGTCTTGTTCACTTTAACTAACAGAAAATAAAGAAAACTGAATGTTTATTCAACAGTTCTGGTTTGGTCCACTCTCTTTTCAACTGCAAAATTGCTCAGGAGTTAATCTTTTACAGTTTATACAACCCATTGTGCCATTGTTAAGATCATAATACACAAGTCCTGTTCAGGCTTTTTACAAGGGACTTGTTTTGGTAGACCGGCCTGTGTTTTGAGAAAGGCATGGCCTCCCATGAGAGATGCCGTTGTTTCCGGTACACATCATACTCACATATCAGGAGAAGTGCACCTTCACAATTGCTATTCACACACATTCACTTTACATGGATTGTTCTTAGTCTCTCCTGTGTGTTCCTCAGGCTTCCAACTAATAAGACCCACTGTCTGGGGAAGATAGCGTGCCCATTGGCCGCTTGCCCTCATCTACCTTCCTGTTTTCTCATTTCTGTTATTACCTTTCTTCTCATCCCCCATTCATGTCATCTGACTGTCGCTGTGATTCTACAGGCAGTTGTGGCCCAAGGCAAATATTAATTGGGAGCCAACACAACCGTCTGCCGGTTTCCCAACGCTTAACTCTGTCTTCTTGAATAAATCCTCTTTATTTTCCTTAAGTGACATTCATTGTCAAACCTTGGTTTTCGCTGGAGTAATATGTGACATGCATCCTACTGTTCTTGTAAACTTTGCACGCTTTGAGCTACCGCTGCTGTTCAGCCCGTGGGGGGCCCCTATGAGTTGCCTGTTTTTTTTTTTTTTATTGACAAGCAGTGCTGGGAGGGGTCTTTCAGCACGTTTTCCTTCAGATGTTCATGGGTGAACTCGCCAGGTGAGTGAATGAGTAGCCGTCTTCAGGCCTATTGAGAGGTAGAAGGTGATAAGTCAAAATGCAAAAAAAAAAAAAGTGTGTGGTTGCACTGAAGTAATGGAGGTCATGGCCATCACAGGTGTGTATCTGGAAGTAGAAAATTGCTATTTCACCCTCAAACAGCCGCTGAGTCAAACTGCTAAAACAGGGCAGAGCATTTAACAAGGTGGAAAATACAGAGTATTACAGACCTGAGAGGTTGCATGGACATGGCTGGGCGATTGACACTCAGATTCCTGTGGCTTTAGCGATTGCAGTCAGTATTAGTATTCGTTTGTTAGTCACCACCCATTTCACGATTGGCATGAATCATATTTAGTCTGTCGTGATATTAAATGTGATATTTCCTCAGAAGAGTTGCTGATCTGGGAGTGGCAGAAAAATGTCCATGTGAGTTCGTCCTTTGAGCCTAAAAATGTAACGATGCTGCCGGGCAAATAGCAGGTCACCATGACTGTTTGGAAAGTAGCCACTTGACCAATGACGGACATTCCTGGCTCATCTAGAATGTTTGAGTTTGGGTAACTTTGTCGCTGTATTTGATTAATGCTAAAGATGTCTGCTTCAGATTCTGAACCATGATTTATGAAGTGTTCCTTTTATTAAGGGGGAACAGATTTCAAATGACATAATTAAAGAATAGCTAATATTAATGGTGCTTACAGTTTTAGAGTACATCTTGTGTTAGCCCCTTTAAGCTGAGTGTATCATTATTTTTCTATCACTGGGCTTTTATGCAGTACTTTATTCATTTACGCAATTTATTGATTTAACCATTGCATTTATTGTTTCAAGGAAACCTGATTATCATCTGCGAAGCTTGAAATGTTTACTTCAAGTTTATGCAAAGTTTTACAATATAAGTAAAAGTAGGAAATAGGTAGGTATCTTGTTTGGCACCATTGCGTAATTGTCAAAGTAATTTCACGTCAGTGAAAGTCTGTTTACCATTAAGGTCACAATGGTTCAAATAGAATAGTCGATTAATTCCAAACATGTCGACATTGGAGGTGAAATAAGCTCCATGCATGATAAATCAAGCCTGACTAAAGGAAATGAAGGACATGACTGCGGTTATCTTGTTTTTTTCTGCATGCTTTTATCAGCTGCACCCATTGGCAGTGTTATCAGTTGTGCTGCCAATAAAGTTCTAGTTATGCACTCGGGTGATAACATGTCCTGGAACCATCTGCCATTTGGTAGAGTAGAGGGGGAACTCATCTATTTGCTACTTGGAGTGGGTTCTGCATCCAGACATTTATCATAGCTGGGGCTATTGTGTGTTTATGTAAGCGTGTGTGTGTGTGTGTGTGTGTGTGTGTGCGCGCGTGTGTGTGCGGCATAGCTGTCTTATCGTCTCCCAACATCATAATGTGGGCCAAAGCACATCAGCAAGTGTAATTGCACTTCTATCTGACTCCCCCGAAAAAAAGAAGAAAAAAAAACCCCTCTCCTCCTTCGTCCCCTGCTTGCTCACAAGCTCGGAGAAGGGAGCATTCCCAGGCGAAAGCACGCCAGTTACTGTTTTATGATGATATCACAACTGTGTCTGACATCTGTGTAATGGCGGTGTCCAGGTTGGCGAGAAGGGAGCGAGGTTGCCAGGTGACATAGCGTCAGATGTTTTATGGAGAGATACCCACATACGAAAAAGAGAGAGAGAGAGGGAGGGAGGGAGGAGCGAGGGCAGGAATCAATGAAGGAGAGAGAGATAACATCCTCCCACTTTATGGTGTGATTGGCAGATACATGGCAGCTTTTCGACCTGCCGTTCCACTCAACCATCTTGTCCGCGCCATCGAATAACATCACAGTGGAACAGTGATAGCGATGGCAGCGCTTTATAGAGATCCTGCTCACGTTATCATCATTGGGATGTGGGCTAGCAGCAGTTTTGGGAACAGACATTTTCATTGTAACATTTTACTTTTTCCAAGGATGCTATTCCTGCGAATATGTTGGGTGATTTAAAGATTGGGCCATCATTTCCAGTGGTTATTCTGTAATTATATGCACAATAATGAACTATTAATCATGACGACCTTAGTCCAGCATCCCATTGAAATACAACACAGATGACATTTACACAACTGGCATTTTCAACCGGAAAAGACCCAACACATTTCCATCCATCGTTGGGGTACAAGTACATTTACACACAAGGAATTTTACTTGGTGTATTGGTGCAAACTGGCAAGAACATAGGAAGCAAATTACAAATGTATGAAATAGAATTAAAAACATCAAATAGCTCAAACTTTCTGGTGTAAAGTCTATTGTAATTTTAATTTCAGGTCGTTCAATGTACTTGACGGATCACCCATATGCCTGTCCTGTCATATTTGTGTGTGGGATTCCCATTGGGATACTATGACAACTCACACAAACTGCACTGTGCATTGAGGAAATGTTACATAAAACTGTAAGCGTGATAAAGCAGCCTGAGCCCACACCCAAAACCCCTGCACCATCATTTTCAATTTATTTTGGGATTGGAATGTTTTTATTACACGTTATTATTGATATATATTATTTATGTCATAAATGGGTCGGTTGCTTTTCCTCGAGGTTTTGGTCGGGCCATTGGTGTACAAGAACTCATCACTCAGGGCCCCTAGATCTCCATTTCCTCATGAATAACATTGACAGGTGGAGGACAACCGTCTTGTCGCTTTGCATGGAAAGGAGTGTGTAAATGCGTGTGTGTGTGTGTGTGTTTGTGGCAGAGATAGCGGAGGGAGAAACAAGGATAAGCTAAAGCATGTTGTAAGCATGTCTGTGTATGGTGTTGATCTATCTCTGTGTGAGTGTGCGTCTGTGTGTGAATGATAGGTGTGTGTCCTATCTCAGCCCACATGTTTGCACTTTAAATATACACTCCTCATGAAGCATTCTTTATGACATCTGAGCATGTGAGAACACTGCACAATGCACAGGAATGTGTGTGTGTGTGTGTGTGTGTGTGTGTGTGTGTGTGTGTGCACACATGTGATGGATGCTTTCCTGGTACTCTCCACTCCAGGAAAGCATGCTGCCCTCCACTTGTCTTCAATGCAATTAGGTTAAATAATGATCTCACATAAACCCCCACAGCAGGAAAAAGGCTCCCCTGCCCTTGTCGCCCTCTGAAATATGGCTGAATCCTTTGTGAATGGAGGATGAGTGGACGTGCTTAAGCACACGTGTCAGCATGTGTGCATACAAATACACATATATTATTGGGAAGGCTTTGGTACCATGTGAGTAAGGGATACATTTAAATCATACATGCAAACTTTATGGCTGTGGGCCTGTTATTTTATTTGTAATAATAAAGCAGGTTCATAGAAAAAAAAACAACTTCATATAGAGCAGTCATAGTCCTTGAACTGATTCTTAAAGAAAGAAGAACTTGTGCAAAATAATTTTAAAGCTCCGATGAGGAGTTTTAATGTGGTAATGAAAAACATTGATGTCAATACTTGAAGCTTCTTTACGACCTACAAAATCAAACAAGAACTTCAGCGAGATGATGAATAATTTGTGTGGTTATCTTTCACGTTATTAAACTCTGCTGTGGGGGTAGGTGTCGGACTAGACCTTTTTTTTTTTTTCTTCTTTTCACATTTTCCTCAGTAAAGATTGAGGAAAGTGATGCATTCGACTATTAAAGGGAAGTATGATCACCTTAATATTTACAGAACGTAAAATGTGTCCACAGAGGGCGCCAAAATCAACCTGAAGCAGAGCTTTAAGTAATTATATGTAACTTTTACAACTTATTTAAGCTTCAAACACAAACCAATGGGAAAAACAGCTTCAGCATACAACATACACCATATAAGTTTAGATTAATGTTTCATATGTCAGGGACAGGGGCGTGTCCAGTGGCCCACCTTGGGCATGCACTGGCTTATGCAGGCGTGGTATGACATTCGTTGCCCCCCATCTGGCCCCGCCCCTGGTCAGGGACAATGTACAGCATGCATTCATCTCAACTAATGGGAGGTTATGTACTGCACCAGATTTAGCTGATTAGCTAGATTCTATCTGCAGTCCCTGGGTAAAATACACAAGACAATTAATCAACACAAAACATGATTAAGAGCAAAAAAAAAAGGAGATAGCATCACAGAGCAACACGACAATTGTCCTTGAAGTACAGTAAGAAATGGACACCATAAGCAAGTACCAATCAAAACGAATGCACACATGACTGGTTTCTCTTCTTTTTTTTTGTTTTTCTTAACAGGGAAATGTTCCAACATCTGTGCAGATTGTCAAATCTGTGGGGAGCTCGCTCCACTCCTTTATCGCCCAAAGAGAAAAAAGCTGATTTTTGCTAATGCCGAACCTCGAATACTGCTTACTAGCCGCTGACAGATGTGACCACATTTGGACAAGAAGGTGGAGCTGGAGAGGAGCCTGCCAAAAAACAGGCTTCAAACCAATATTGTGTTAAACA